>NW_008606477.1:66409-124146 GCF_000691845.1 Merops nubicus
GCAGCTCAGGTCACCTGCCCTGGCTTTTACCCCTCCTAGATGAAGCTCCTACCCAACTCAAAACTACCAACAGCCCATGTATCATGGTTGGTCTGTGATTCTACCCCAGCAAAACCTCACTTAACCAGACTGAATGTGGTTACAAAGATATTGTCCCTGGCAGTAACATCAATAATTAATTATGCTCAAATAATAGTGCATGACAACTGCCCCCTTAGGAGCTAGGCAAAAAAATGTGGTCAGCTCACCCAGCAATCCCAATAATTAAGTTTTAACAGAGCTAATGCTTTCAGTTGTGCAATCTTATCAACGTATGCTTAAAAGCCGAAGGAAAACACAAAGTGTGGAAACTTCATTGAAATAACATTATTTTTGCTGTCATTAATTTTTAAATATTAGAAATTCCAGTTTAAACTCCCCTTGGACTCTTTTTTCCTCTTGTATGTCAGCTATATCTGTATTTTATTCATCTAAAAGGCCTTAACATCCTGTAACATAGGTGTTACCATCTTCACAGTCTTCTACAAGTCTTCTAGCTTTTCATAAAATGACCAACTACAGACAAAGCTGAAAACAGATTTTATTACAAGTAAAGAGACCTGGATTTTTCAGCCTGACTCACCACCAGAAATGCCCAGTAAGGGCTAGCTGAAAATGCATTTATAGCATTCTATATGTCATTAACCCAATCCCAAGAATAAAGAGAGATTTTCTCCACCATAACCTCTCCATCTGGGGGTTTCTCATCAGTTTCTCTCCTATGGCTTTGAATGACACCAAAAGCCCACCCTTATTTCCTTCTGGCCCTGAATAGAAGATCGGATGGTTTTATGGTTGAGTCACTGGATACAGACCTGCATTGTTATTTCTGTCACAGATTTCCTCTGGAGTCTTGCACAAATAATCTCATTACTCTTCCAGTGGTAAAATGAAGCGAACGCCTCAAACTCTTCAGGATATTCTGAAAATCAGTTGATTAGTCTTTGTAAGCTACTCTGATATTAGAGCACAGATGCTTGAAAAAAGCCTGTAAATATACAGTGATCTTTGATTTCTGGTCTTCCACAGATTTTTTTATAAGAAAGCTTTCCACTTAATAAATCCCAGCTGGAGGACTGTTCTTTTTCACCCAGCAGCTCTTACATTAGCTTTCTAAGGTGGAACTGATTTTCTTCCTTTCTCCTTTTTGGAGCTCTTTCCTCTTTGCCGATTTAATACACCATACCCTTTGCAAACATATTTATTTGCTGCATTTTGTTCTCACATTCCCAAATGCCTTATATATATATAAAAAAAACCAACTTGGAACAAAGAAGTCAGACTTTGTTAAGCAGGGTGATCACATAGCAGGCAGATAAACAGATAAAGGTAAGCTTGTCATGACCCATTTCAACAGAGTTCTGCTTGGAGACTCCCAGCTGAGGACTAGGAAGGCATGGTCCTAATAAATCTAAGTGAAATATGGAGGTAAGAATCCAAAGTGGGTACATGTACCACCTATGTCAATTTAGGTGCTCTCTGCTGAACTGAATTCTGCAATGAAGAGGTGTGCAAGGGCTTGCTGCCTTCTCTAGGATAAACACTGTGATTCAGGACACTGTCTCTATGGGAAAAAAACCTATTAAAAGCTTTCTTAAAACAGAATTTGAAGCAGCCACCAGAAGGACACATACTAAATAAGAGTAACACAGAATCATAGATTTTCTTTTTATTTTTTTTTCTCATGTTTGTCTTAGCATTAAAGATTTTTCTAAAGAAATTGCCATTTTAAAAATTAGTTTTTCAGCCACTCTGTTCTCTCCTGTTTTGTTCCCTGTGTTAAGACTGACAGTGCCACAATAATGTTCCTTTTCATGTAGTAACTAGGAGTGAGGGAGGGGATGCTGATCCTTGCTGGCTGGATGTTCACTCATCTGTATGATTTCCACACAAACGAGCAAACCCACCCAGCTTCTTATATTCACATCTCCCCTGTTAAAAGAGGAAGGATGCTTCAGGCACTTGGGATGTGAACAGAGAAGGCAGCAGGTAAGGACAGGAGGGCTACACCAGCCTCTGAATCTCTCTGGCTCTGTCAATTATCATAAAGAGCTCTAAAATCTGTTAGTATTCACCTCCAGCCATTGGCAGTTGGCAGTGGAGTTAATGGCCCGAATGATACCTCAGAGGCATTTTTCTACCCGATTAACTTCAGGAAATTTAACACCTGTGTAGAAGGTATCATCCCCCTCCCACCCTGGATTAAACAAAACCTCCCAGCAGAACGTTTTCCCAAGGATCTCAGCCACATCACCACCAGCTCTATCCAGCACTCAGGCAAGCAGCAGTGGCCCAAGAAAACAAGTTCTTTGAAAATGCCAACTCACCGGAGACCTGTTTTATCAGTAACAGTGATGCTTTTAGAGGGGAAGAGTTGATGGATCGTTAACAGATTTACGTTTAATCATCATTCTATTTCCCCACCTTCAAAGTCACTAACAAAGAGCAAACAGATGGTGTTAGCACATACTCCAAATGAGGATGTCAACGCAGGGGCAGAGTTGTGGGACCCAAACAACTGAAATTAAGGCAGTGATTTTATCTGTCATCTTTTCCATCTGATATAGATGCAGTAAGAACCTGGACTTAGCCATGCCTTGCTGAGTGTCTACCCTGGTCCCAAATACAAGGGGCCATGGTGGTTTCTTGCCTAGCTTCCTTCACAGGAATCAACCATCTAGCTCAACAAATGGACAAACTGACACTTAAAAATCACATTAAAGAGAAAATTCCACAGTTGTAACGTTAACCCTTTCTCTGGGTCCTCTCTTGGATCTGCACAGAACAATGTGTAGCTCAGAATACTCCAGGATAGTTTTTCCTGGGCATTGAGGTATCTTGGGGTAGAGTTAATTTTATTTCATATGGTAAAACTGCACTCTGAGATCCCAGTGAGACACAGATTTTGAACTCTGCCATGTACTCACTCACATTTAATATTGTCTTACATCACACCTAATCCTGTTTAAATCTACTGGATGCTACCTAATATGAACAAAACCATCACAATTTGACTCAGCAACAGAGACAGAGGGTTAGATTAGTTGGCTAGATTGCGCTGGCATACCAGTCAGCAGAAATGAAGCCCCTTAGAACACAAAATGCTGTGTACTTTGCAGGACTACAATTATTAATAGCAAATAAATGCATATCTATGTATATCTATAAAATTGTGTAGCTATTCCAGAGCAAAACTCTTCACGCCCTGTCTTGGTTTGAGTTGGAACTCTCAGAGCTCCATTGGGCACTTGGCTGCTAGTTTCTGCACAAAAAGACTTTTTAAAGACTAGTTAATTAGTGTCTGGTTATCAGTGCAGTAAAACCTGTCAAGTGTAAGAAACATTTCACCTAGGTAGTTATAATGTTCGATTTGGAAGCTGTTTTAAACATAAATATACCCTCCAAATTACTCAACGTATGTGCATAGTGACAGAGGGCTGAAAGATTTCAAAGCATTGAAGAACTAATAACCTTCAAGGTGAGGCAAACCTGACTGTGCTCTTCTCTTAATATCAAAAATGGGGAAGGGCATTGATATGACCTATACTGAAACAGGCAAATTGAAAAAAAAAAAAAAAACAAAAAATCTATGAAGTTATCAAGCAGCTACTCATTCCTCAGAGTTTACAGCAGAGAACACAGACCACAGCTGGATCTGAATTCAGCTGCTGGGTAAAGGAGATTTTCAGCAATTGAATTGCAGGGCAGCAGGAGAAAAGAGGAATTAAAAAACAAAAAAAAAGGGAGAAAAATTCAAACCCAAAAGATTTTGTCTGTCCTCAGAGAAACACTTTTTAAACCAATTGTAACCAGTTCTACCTCTACATTGCCTGACTTTGAGGACATATTGCCACCTTCTTGAACACAAACAATTTCCTATCATTTAAGCCACCTGGTTTTGAAAGAGGTCTGGAAATGATGTAATATTTTTTGCTGTTTGTTTTAAAAACATGATGACATTATGGCAACATTCCACCACGTTCTTGCCAAGTTTCTTATTAGTATCAGCAGCATCCACTGCCATCCAACTTTTCCCTCTGCTCAGCAAGCTGCCTTCTCAGTGGATGATGAAACTTGGCGTGGATAAGGAATAAATCTTATTAGTGATGCCCACACGTGCTGTGCAAGGGCTTGTACGTGAGCTGTAGTGCTGAAGGAAAACATGCAGTCTGATTACAAAAGGGGATTTTGGAAAGGCTTCAGGTCTCTGTTTGCTCAGTCAGCACAGGCAAAGCTTCCACATCTCTTTTCCTTAATGGTTTGAGGTAAAAACTGCATCAGTCCATTCTGATTTCCATGCATAGCCCACAGGAATTTAGGAAAGGAGGACATTTGTTTTCCTACTTTTTCGTGCTTTGGAATACTAATATTTAGCAGATAGAAAGCACTTTACTGTTTCAATTCACTAATTACATCTCACTGTGAGATACTAACTCCTCTAAGAAGGCAGCAGTTATTTAGGCATAGTAATTCACAGTGATATCTGGTATTTTGCTCCTCTTCTCTTCTCTTCTCTTCTCTTCTCTTCTCTTCTCTTCTCTTCTCTTCTCTTCTCTTCTCTTCTCTTCTCTTCTCTTCTCTTCTCTTCTCTTCTCTTCTCTCTCTTCTCTTCTCTTCTCTTCTCTTCTCTTCTCTTCTCTTCTCTTCTCTTCTCTTCTCTTAGAAGGCAGCAGTTATTTAGGCATAGTAATTCACAGTGATATCTGGTATTTTGCTCCTCTTCTCTTCTCTTCTCTTCTCTTCTCTTCTCTTCTCTTCTCTTCTCTTCTCTTCTCTTCTCTTCTTCTTTCCAGTTGCATAAGCCTCAATTTCTTAGGAAGCTGGGCTAAAATAAATTCAGAGCATATTAAGTGTCATATCTAAGATGAGAGTCTTCCAGCACGGATATGGAAACCAAATTGTCACCTTTTTTGAGCGATGTAGCAAATGTTTATAGTAAAGGCAAGAGCAGGTCCTTCAGCAGTGTCATTGAATCCAACCTTCCCCAGGCTCAGTGGTGATAACTGCATCAGCATGAGGATTTTTAAGCCCTTCCAAATGAAGCAGCTCTGTTGAGATCAGCACAGTGATGCTCCACACTTTATGAGGACCTCTCTGTTGGCATGAATCAGCCTTTAAAAAAAAACAGGCTCTGATTTACTTTGCAGAGTCCTGCCACAAATATATTGACTTTTAGAATCTTTTTTTGCCATCCCTCTGTGGAACTTCGTGGACATATGACCACTAAAGAGCACACGAGCAATTACTGCTAGAGTGGGAAAGGACAGATATAAAAGAAAACTTGAAAGCTACTGCAAAACAAAAATGCATCTCTAAACCCACCTATTAAAGATAAACCATGACCACTAATGAAGCCACCTTGCCTGCAGTTAAATTATATCACACCAACATTTCACCCCTGGCAAGTGAGTGACTCTTCTATACTTCAGAGTTTTATAAGACAAAACCAGAGCAAGGAAAAATAGTTCTGCAATGCTCAATGTGTGCAAATAACCTGACCAGGAAACTATTATTAATAAAGTCCAGTCAGAAAAACATCTCTCAGATTACTCAGTGTTACTTTTCTCTCCATTTTAATTTTTTTTTAGAAATCTAAACATCTTTTTTCAAAACTTCACAGAGACAGGACCTTTTTTTGGGAGCAGGGGCTCCTACCTTGCTCAAGACCAACATGTGAGATCAAATGGTGTCAAGGAAGAAGTCCAAATCAACAACAAATAGTTGTACAAAATCAGAACTTGCTTCAGTATCCTCTCTTCAGCAATATGACAACATAAGTGTTACCTTGGGAAGGACTACAAGAAGCAAAATAAATTCTGGGTGATCTTTTCCTTAGCTTCAAGGAAGCTTCAAGCTCCCTAGAGAACCTTTTAGCTCCAAGTCATGGAATAGCTTGAAGGAACAGACATAAAGGTTTTATGTAGAGCATCACTAAGTTCAGTAGCCACCAATTCATTTATCCTCTGCATTTGTTACTTCTGGTGTTGAACCTTTCTAGTCTCACCCTCCACAAAGCTCTGGTGCTGAGTTTCACAGCTATGTGCTGCGGGGAAGGGTGTTGCTTTCAGTTTGTATTAAAACTAATTTATTATAGCTTATAAATTCAGTGGGTGCCCTTCAGGCCTCGTGTTGTGAGAAATAACAAATAGTCAATTCCTATTCACTCTCTTTGCTCCACATGTCTTTTATAGAGCTGTAGAATATCTCCAGCTTTTTTTTTTTTTTTTCCCAGCTAATTAAACCACTTAGTACTTCCTCCTGTACAAACCACTATAAATCACACTCACTCTCTTTCTATGTAATCTTTCTAGTTCTTTGCAACAGCCAAGGTTGAAAATGCACCAGGAATTTATACAGGAACACAATGACACTTTCTGTTTTGTTTTATTCTATTCTTTTCTCAGTAACTCTTAACACTCCCTTTGCCTTTTTCAACTCCGTGCAACACTGAGCTGATATTTTCACAGATCTATGCATGACCATTGTAAGGTGTCTTTTGAAGACTAAGGGATTTTGAATATGTTTAAGACTGCAGGGGCTAGAAGTGGAGGTGGAAATCACATCCTTGCCAGTTTTAAAGGAGAGAGTCTGGGGCAAATCACCCTTTTTGGTAGTAGGTATACAGTTTTCTATTGTAACATGGGCTACTGGAGATTGATCTTCAATTGGACTAAAAATGGTGAACAAAGGAAGAGGTGGAAGATAAGAGGTGAAGAAGAAATCACGGTGGGGAAGGTTTCAAGAGAAGAGACTATCACAACAAGAACTAACACACATTTTGAACAAGCTGTTTACACAACGTTGTATCTTTAAATATATGCATGAGGCAGGGTGTCTAATTAGCTGTTCCTACTTCTGTAACCAGATTTAAATTTTTCTTAATGCTTAATGCATCTGAAGCATATTTTACTGGAAAAGTCATGTACAAGTCATCCAGAAAAATACCCCACAATGCAGGTCTCAGAGGAGAAGTTGAGATAGAAAGATAAAAAAAAAAGCACATGTAACCCCCAAATATTTCAGCTTAAACATGAAGTTTGGAATAAATACGTTCCATCCACATAGTGCAGGACTTCCAACATCACCCAGGCAGGCGCTGAATTTTGAGTCAGATCACTCCACGCTCAAATTTTTCTCATGTGAATCTAGCCCTTTGAGTTCTGTGCAAATTTTAATCAATCTCCTCAGTAACTCTGACTGAAGACAGTCTCCACACTGAACAGGAATACCAGACCAGGAGAGAAGGTTATTTAGCCATAGATGCTGAAATATTATTTACAGGCTATAGTTGTTTTAGTGGTAGCATCTCACATCACATGTATGTACCACCTAGATTTAGAGGGAGCATAGATACGTGCAGAGACATGAGCTTGGGCTTTGTCTCCTCAAAGCCTGAGGAGCAATGAGATGAGCTGTAGTGCACAAACAGGAAGGCTTCAGGCAGGAGAACAGAAATGCAAGGAGAGTTTTGGAATAAGAAATGCAAAAACCAACCAGGCAGCTCCAAAAAGAGACTTTCAGTAGACACACACACAAGTTTTAAGCAAAACAAACTCCATCATTGAACTCAAACAGTTCAATTGCTGCCAAATTCATCAGTGTAAATGAAGATGATGCTACTTAATGGACAGCAGTCTACTCCACAGCCCTTGACAACCTTCCAGTCCTTGACAAAACGTTGGAAAGGAGAACTGAAATTGCAGGAAGATGTGCTTCTGAACATGGGAGATGGCATTGCTATTGATCTTCCTTGTTTACTCTTGGAGCTGGCTTTGCAGCTCCTGCATACACAAAGAGCTCTAAGAATCCTTCTGCTGGCTCCTGAGAGTTCCGCAGGGCAGTGGCAAGAGTCTGCAGTTTGGATTTAAGATCTAGAGTGTGAAGCAATCACAAACATTCAGATATTCAGATATTGGGCAAAATATGCATTGAAAATGTCTGCTGTCCATCACTTTGTTATCATACTGGTTCTTTTTGTTCTTTTTGACTGCTCAGCACTATGACAGAGCTTAGAGTACACTGATATTTCAATCCCAGACATGGTTAGTACATCTCCTTTAGCCTTTTATAAAACCTGTGGTCTCCTAGGGCTTTTCTTTCTTCCAGCTAGTCCTGACATGATCAGGCATCATTTTTGGACTAGTATGTCTATCAAGTGGAGCCAGACTCTCATTTAGAAACAAAACAGAAGAGCAACCCATTGTCTGAATTTGGAATTGAACCTAAACAAATAACTTCAGAGGCTCGAGAATGGTCTGTCAGTTTTTCCACTCATTTTTTTTCCTTTCAAAGTTCTCTATTTTCAATGTGAAATAAAATGCTGAAAGGATTTCTGTACCACGCTCCAGCCCACACCATACGTCCTCTCCTCCCCATCCTGATTCTAGTCTAGTTTTTAGAGCCTAAGAGAAGGGGGGGAAAACAAACATCAGCCAAACTTTTAGATGCTTACATGAATGAAACTACCAAGACTTTAAAGTTGTGCCAGCTCTGAGCAGCATAAAGGAATTTGGACTTCCCTAACAGGCTCTTTCTTTGTTGTGACAAAAGAAGCAAGTGTGGATGTGGGCTATTATATTTTTTTTTTATCTACTTTTCTTATTGTTGCTATAATTACCTTTAAGAAAATTAAATAAAGACAAGAGAAGCATGAATTTCAGGGTGCTTCCTGAAGAGCTTTGTGTTCAAACTTCCATCCTGTACATCATCAAGCAACTGCTTTCCACCTCTCCATGTCTGTGTCTGTTAACCCACCCACACAGCAATCCTATAAGATCACACACGTTTATGTCACTCACAGTCACTGCTTCCAGTTATGTGTCAATCACACTCACCCCCTGTCTACCCTAGGTGGCTGTCAATCTGTTATCAGGGCAGGATCACTTTAACCTGCACTAAGAATTTATGCCTTTTGTCATCACTGTAGTATAGAAATATCCTATGCTAATAACAGGTGTTAGCAGTATAAAACCATAAAAAAAATGGTTTGTGTTGGAAGGGACCTTGCCCTGGTGGATTTGGATGTTATTCAGCATTGCTTCAACTGTATTTCTTCTCATCCTCCTCCTTTAAGCAAGTGACTTTTATTCTAGTATAGAAAATACAGTTCACTGTTCAACTGTTCTCAGCAGCACACTGATAAACCCAACCTACTTAAACAACTGTTTTCCTGCTGTAGCAGTTAAGCCTTTTCTGTAAAGAGAGATAAGCATCTCAAATTTTACATGCTTGGAGACCAGCTTGGTGTGTTATCAGCCAGTATGCCAGCAGAGGAGCCTGTTATCCATTTCTGGTTTCTGCTTAAAAAAATCCAGCTAACTTCAAGGGGAATTCAGCTAGAATCTCACCTTATAAAACCAGACCTGAATTGGTTGGCTTCAGGGGGGCAATACCCACTCACTTCACCTGGAGACCTGCCTTATTATTTGAACAGAATTAAGAGGCATCAGCCCTCTCTCCACATGACCTCAGATTTATTGCACTGACCCATGCCAAAGTTTCCACGCCTACGAAGGGACATTAGGAATTAATTTCCTAATAAGGGCTCTGCCCAAAGAGGCTATATTCCTTTCCTTAGGTACTTGGGATGCTCTGGGCATGGTGGCACAATGCCTTCTCCCATTCCAGACGTGTCTGGCCCTTTTATAGCCTATTACACAATAGTGCCATGCAGCTCATTTAATTTAATCCTTGAGTGCTTTAACACAAAGGATAGGATAAAAGACAAAGTATTAGAAGCACTATCAACAGAAATAAAACTGTCAACGGGATAAAAGAGCCCTTCTTAAAATACAGTTTTTCTATAATAGTTATGGAAATGCAGTGCAAAGAATTTAGTTTTTAGAGCAAAGTTTGGTCTCATCATGAAAGTTGCCCTTCAGTAGATCAGCATTACTAAATAGGTCCTCTAATTTGTTTTAAAGGTGATCAGAAAAGCCTGTAAGTGCTCTAATGAAGGGTCTTGTCTTCTTGCTGTAATAGCACCGAGGAGGAACAGCTCAGATGCAGCAGAAGCACTGATAATATTACTCCCAGCAGCAGAGAAAATACTCTACTCTCCCCTTGCAGAGGAGATAAACATTCAAGTATTTTTGGTGTTAAATATCTGCTTCTAATCATCCAAATTTCTCATGGTTAGACGTGTAATTATCTGCTGTCTTCAGCATTTAAAAAATATTGGCACCTGGCCCAACAAGTTCATTACACACCAATCCCATCAAATAGATGGCAATTTGTAGCTGCCTCGACCTTCTTCCTTCTCCTCCAGCTTAAAATAAATGAAAAAAAATCATCCTCATAACAATCAGAGTAGTTCATATAGGAACATTCACTCTTCCATTTATCATGCCTCTATTTCTTTGTCATTGTGGCTTGATAAGATCCAGCAAAGATGAGCAAATCCCTTCCCCTACCACTTTATCATCACCCTGGTTTGCCAGAGGCTCTGCAGATGAATGGCCACCAATGGTTAACAATGCTGTCAGTGATGCCTGCAGCAAAAGTGTGATGTTTAAAAGCTGCACAGCTTCAACAGGGCATATATCCTGCACAGGAGCTTCAACTTTCTGAAGTTTATCAAAATGAGTCTGTTTGGAAAGTTATTTCTTAATAAATATTAGTACGGAGAGCAAAACTGGTGCTACCCCATATATTAGAATATCTACTTAAAAGTCAAGTCCAGGAAGAAATGGTATAAAGGAGAATTTCAGAAGAGTTTTGGGTTGATTCAGGCAACTATTCACGAGTGCAGATGCACTTTGCATCTGCAGATGTTAAATCTTTGTTCTTGAAATGACTACTCCCCTGTGTGCCACATCAGCCCTATAGTGTACAGTTTATCAGCCACTTTGCTTGTTCATTGGCATCCTTTATCTTCACATTTTCCAGCTTCTCATGTTCAGAAGCATATTATAAAACAGATATTCCACACTATAAAACAGAGAACAACACGGTGGAGCACCAAACTCCACCAATATCTACTCAATACCTACAATAATCCACTCAATACCTAGAGATACTCAGTCCAGCAAGGAAGAAATGTTCAAGAGATACTGAGGAGCGATTTGGGAAGGATGTGCAGCAGGGGAACTTTTTTTTGGAAGTAGACAGGCATAGTGGGAGAGGAAGACAGGGCAGAAAAATAGAAATGAGGATCAGGACCAACTGGCATGAAAGGGGAATTCAGGCCACGAAGACTGCAAGGAAAATTCTTAGGTTTACTAAAAGAAGAAGCTATTGTTAATATTTTTAAGATCCATTTTGCATAGTGCTCGTGCAATGGAAGCAGTCCCTGAAATGGATTTTTCTGTCTATGGATTTCTAACAGCTGACATGAGCTTAAAATATCTTTTCATGTAGGAGCAGTTCGACTTCTCCCCAATATGTTCTGTGCTTCCCTTCTAGTTCACTGTGACTAAAATCAGCCTCAAGGACAGTCCACCTCTGCCTCATCTCCTGCACCTCCAGTGAGAGTCCTCTGTCACAACACCATCAACATCAGCAGCAGAGGTCTGAGACACTAAATATAAGGAATAGGGTGATAGAAAAATCAGTAGCAGGAACAAGTGAACTATGAAGAAACCAAGAGACTATTTTCATGGCAATGCTTGTCTCCTTAGAGATGAAAAATGAGGAGGAGTCAGATGAAGTCTAATCTCAGTGATTAGAAAGTGAACTGAGTTTGGGTATTTTATGTATTCAGTGGAATTTCAGGAACTCTGCATTCATAATGAAGATATTAAATCGAAGACCTGGAACTGGAGACACAGTCTAGCTTTAAAACTGTATTTAGGTATGCAGATAGGAAAAGTATGGGAAAAAAAAACCCTGTTGAATTTTATTCTCTGCCTTTGACTATAAAAACATAGGAGAAAGTGTTACTATTAATTGTGCATATAAAGCAGGCCATAAATTTCATCCTAAAATTGCTGTGAAAAAACTGGGGGTGGTGGTAATGCCATGACAAGAAGGTTCATTTTCACTCCTCTTAATGCAACAGGTCACCACGAAAGATGCTGCAGTAAAAACCAATTAAAGAGCCAAAAAGAAGGGAAAAAGCTTAACTGTACATCAGACTGCAGCCCCCTTGAATTAGAAAGGAAAAAATCATATTGTGTTGGAAAGCCTGTAAAAAACTTTGAGACTTGTACTCCTACGAACACAGGGTCTGTCTCACAACCCCTCGAGTAATAGACACAGATATTTTAACTTACCCTTGGCAAACAGTTGTCTTAAAATGCATTGAATTTAATGTAGAAAATTGCCACTCTGTTTTCTATACTGTTGCTTATCTCAGTTATCTTCAATCTGACTGCATCACATCCACGGTCTTGCTCCCACCACACATGTCAAAAGCATAGAATCTAGACAGAGAAAGGAATTCCACATAAATAACCTAATAAAATTAAAAAGCAAAACATTAACAGGGCATCTGCGTTAATTATACTTCTCTTCATACCTCTCACACCTCCCAAACTCTATATGTTGTCATCACTTGGTATTAATTGAGCAACATATCATTAATCTTCTATTATCAGCATCTAGAAAGCAAACAGCTCTGTATCTAACTGCTAGATACATTCACTTGGCTATAATCTCAATTAAATCAAGACATTATCTTCAGCACACTGTTTCTTAGTGTCTTTTTGGTGCTGATTATGACCTGTACATTTAAACCTTGTGAAACAGAACATACTGAATACTTTCCACGTGCTTCAGTGTGAGCTCAGTTCATTAGCTTAAGTAGATGATGGTGTTTTGAGGCAGCTTAGGTGACTTCAGCATATCCACACTAGAAAAGTGAAAAGGTATTTTGGCATTCCTAGAAATAGGAAGTTGGTTTTTGGATTTTTTTTTTTTTAATGTAAAAGCTTAAAATTTAGCACGTTATTTTAAATTAGGCTCTTGGTCTTGACTTTTTATCCTGATCTTCAACAAACCTTTTTTTCTACACGTTTTGTTGATGATTCCCATGACAGTAGGAGAGCAAGAACTGAAAGGTCATTGATGGGGAAATGCATTTATTTAAATAATCACTTGTATTGTGTTAGCACCTAGAGACTCTTGTGTGGTCTTCATTTTGCTACGAGTCATGATTGAAAAAAGTCTTTGAAGAGCTTAATTTTGTTTTGTGAGAAGGCAAGAGGCAAATCATGAGTGGGGGAAGGGAGCAAGTGGCACAATTTTGATTAGCTTAATAAGCAGCAGAATTGTCTGTGGCTGCCTGAACTGTACTGGCCTGAGTTGCATCTTAGTGGCAAGCACTTAATTTCATTTCTATGAACAAGAATGCTACAAACTAGAACAGTTCTTTTTCAGTCAGGCTTTTCTTGCTGATAAAATGGTAAAAAACCAGCCGTGCTCTCAGTTAAAATCATCCTAGCTGTGCAAAAGCAGCCCCCAGTGCTGGTCTAACTTGTGTAGCCTAGTCAATGCCATTTGTATTTCCTGCTTACAAACTCAATTTCAGACCTGCTCCGAACCACAGCTCTATCCCTTAAGAACAGAGAAAAGGTACAGTTCAATTTTTAATAAGCAGCAGCAACCTGAAATTGGTGCAAGCTGCTTAGCTCTAGATAAAGCTACAGCAGTTAAACCACAGTCAAAACCCCAAAGAGAGAACGACTGATTATCAGAGTGCATCCAAAAAACCTGCAGCATTGAATTGACTCAAGATACACTGTAAGCAAGGTATGACTATCATCATATGCAACTTCAGAAATCTTCATTTTGTTTTCTTGAGCTTCCTTCTCTTTGAAATCAGCATTAATTCCGTTGTTCCCATTTGCCAGGCTGGAGGCTCAGCTCCCTGAAGTGCATTGCAGTAAAATTCAAGGCTAGACTCTAATGAAACAGAGGATGGGTTATACCCAAGACCAGGGTATTTCCCTGGGATATCTTCTGAAAAGGATCTAGGAGCTTACCCTGCCCTGCCCCGCAAAAAATCAAGAGCATGGGCACTGGAGTCAGCTCACAGGCACGGTACAGAGAGAGCATTTTTTAATTTGTTATGTTTAAAGAGGAGACTTCTCTGCCTTTAATTTGGTTTGTTTTGTTTTTTTTTTTTCAGCATCTTCAGTGATTGCTCTGTAAAAACAGCCCCAAGTTTGCCAGTAGGCACCTTTTGGAGGGAGGGATAGGCTTAAAGCAGGAGCCTTGGAACAGAGCAGCAGTGAGGAGTCACTCTCAGCTGCATTTACAGATGCAATATTTTTGAGGTACCAGTACCCTAAAGAAGCAGTTCTGGCATTATCAGGGCAATCGGTGAGATTTGAGTATTTAATTTTCTCCTGAATTAATTTTTCCCAGCTCATGAGATATTCTGGAGCCTAGTGAGATGGTGAGTACTGAGTTCATTGTCCCCTGTCTAAGATGCACCCAAGCTGCTCACAGCTTTAGGAGCAAGCAAGAAAGTTTAGGACAGAAAGCAAAATTATAGTTCCTTTAGCTTCTGTATGTTCCCTTGGTTGTATCCAGCCCATTTCTCAGCTATTTCAGAATGAATTCTAGGGGTTAGTTTTCCCTGAAGCAGAGCAATTCATTCTTTTACATTTCATTTTGACAAAGAAAAAAAGGCAAGTAACAAATCCTCCAACTTCATTACAGGCTGTTTTTGCAAGCAAAGTAGTCGAAACTATTTCTGTTTAGATAAAACAGAATATATTTCTTCTGAGATACAGCAACAAAACCAGGTAATAAGTGACTTTTAAGCACTAACTGCTTGACAATGTAAGCACAACGAGCTGCTCTGCAACTTGCACAGTGAAGCATTTAGAATAATTTCCAGGTACCTTTGAGAGACAGAGCTGAGAACAACTTGTCTAAACAGCCAAATGCTGCTTTTTGGGGCAAAGATGCATTTTCAGATCACAGGCACAGCTCTGTGCTTCTTTGAGAAAGAGAAACCTTCTCCTAACCTGTTTATCTGGGTTTGGTTTGGGTTTTTTTTTTTAAAAATAAAAGTCTAAAATGATGGTTGGGAAATACTCCACAGCCAAAAACCGAGTCAAGCCTTTGTAAGTGCATCTATGTGATGCAGGGAGCCCTGAACTGAGGTTCGCCAAGCCAAATATTGCACTGCCCTGGCAATCAAGTTGGGATCCAGTGGGGTTGTATGAACGATCTCCCCCAGCTCTTTCAGCACACAGAACAAAAGCACTTTCCTTTGTCTGATCCAAACCATGTTTTTTTCAACTTTAAAAAAAAAAATTAAAAAGTTCAATCCAAACCAAGGTATTTTTCCTTGTTTCTTGGATGATCCTGGGTGAAAATGGAAGAAATGAATCTCTGCAGATTCTCCCCCCAGCAAATTCAGTGTTAACTCTCAAGCTAGTTTGGAAAGGCTAAATAAATTACTGAACAAGAAGTCAGCAAACCTTTATCTCTGTGCCAACTAGACAACAAGAAAAGTCACCAAAGAGGACAAGTATCCAGGAACTAACATTTATAGTGTATACTGCTGATAAGATTTAATATTACCTGTGGGAAAAGCAGTAATTTATACAGGCAGACATCCAGCTTTGTGTTCAAATATCTGAACCCACCAACACTCAGGTTTTTTAGCACCTGTGATGTGCACAGCACCTATCTCCAATGCTAACCATGGCTGTGCTTTTGTTCATCTCAGAGAGATGTGGACAAACTGATGTGTCACTTATCACCTCAGAACTGGAGCCTCTTTATTATTGTTTCTAACTTCGCCCATTAGCCAGCTTTCCATGGTCAGGTCACTGCTTTGGGCAGGTAATTTTGGCAGAGATTCATCCAGCAGCCCAGGGAGACTTGTCTTCCCTCTTTGTTTGTGAATAAAGACAAATTGACAACGACTTGGGTGATTTTGTTCACCCAAAGTGTATTGCTGAAGAACTTCAGCTGTATTGCAGGGTGGGGAGTTTCTGGTTTTGGGTTGTTGAGAGCAAAGCAAACGACTCTGAACACTTCAGAAGTTGCCAGGAGTCTGTGCTGAAGCCCCACTAGTGTTTGGACCTGCAAGAAGCAGGAGATGGCCCCTTCAGGGCCCACGTGGGGAGCAGGGGGTGATGGCAACGTAGCAGTTGGGAGGAAGGAAGCAACACTGGTGAGGTTCTGGCCCAGAGAAGGGAGAGCCCTGCCTGGGTGGGATGGCAGAGTGCTGTTCACAAGCCCTTTCACACTCCCAGCCTGTGATAAACAAATGAACCTGCCTTTCTCACAAGGGGGGAGCATGGGAACGTGCTTCAAAAGAGCATCTGAGGCTTCACGTGCAGCAGGAGGCTGACAGTGACTGCTCCAAAGCCTGGTGCAAGGACTCTGGGAGGCTCTGACAGCCCCCATTCTTCTCCACATTCCTGGTTTCATCCAGACTTCATCCCAACATTTTCCTAACCACTAGATCATAGTCTCAAGTGCTACATCTACTCGTTTTCTAAACACCTCCAGGGATGGTGACTCCACCACCTCCCTGGGCAGCCCATCCCAGTGCCTGACCACTCTCTCAGTGAAGAAATTCATCCCAATATCCAATCAAAATCCTCCCTGGTGCAACTTGAAGCCATTTCCCCTCATCCTATCATCAGCAATTTGGAAGAACAGACCAACACCAGCCTCACTACAACCTCCTTTTAGGTAGCTGTAGAGAGCAATAAGGTCTCCTCTCAGTCTCCTCCTCTCCAGACCAACCAACCCCAGGTCCCTCACCCAGTCTCTATAAGGGATGTTTTCCAGCTCTCTCACCAGCCTCGTTGCCCTTCTCTGGACCCATTCCAGCCCCTCCATGTCCTTCTTATCCTGTGGTGCCCAAAACTGGACACAGGACTTACCAGTGCCAAATCCAGGGGCACCATCACCTGGTCACACCATTTCTGACCCAGGCCAGGATGCTGGTGGCCTTTTTGGCCACCTGGGCACACACTGGCTCATGTTCAGCCAGCTGCCCACCAACACCCCCAGGTCCTTTTCCACCAGGCACTTTCCAACCCTTCCTCCCCAAGCCTGGAGCATTCAGACCCAACCCCTGAATCTCTCCAAATAATTAGATATTATTTCCTAACACTACAGAACACTTCTCTCCCCTGTTTTGTTATCTACCCCACACTGCATTCAAAAGCACAGAGTTTTTTCCTTTCCCTGCCTGTGGTTGTTTCCTGATGCCCCATTTTGCTGGCTGGTGTGCCTGCCTTTAAGAGTGTGACTGAGAAGTTTCTACCCCAGTGCTCTAGCTTTAAACCTGTCTAGGTCCCTTCCTCAAACCACAAACAATCAACACCTCAACTACATTGTTATTAAACTGTTGTAATGACTGAAAAAATTCCATTTGCAAATGGAAAAAAAATTCCATTGGCAATTTTTTCTCTTTCAAACCGTTAGATCTGTGCTGTGGTGGCTTTTTCTTGACCTTGAAACTCTGTGACTGCCTTGATTTTTCATGAAAGACATCAGGAGGTGTCACCCAGAAGCAGGTGAATACATGGTTCGCCTCTTCAAACCATTTGCAATCTGTCTTGGGATCTCTCAGACTTTCTGTATTTCTACAAGACCTGTCAAATTTCTGTTACAGAACTGAATTTTACTGTTGGAGTGAACAGAAAACTATTGAACAGATCTAGTGCTTCAAGCCAGCTACTATCAGAAAATAAAGGTTTGTTCTGATTGCCTTCCTTCTTCTGGCATCCATCCCTTGCAGTAATGTTCTGTTTAAATCTTTTCCAACTGTTCTGATAAGTCCAGGAAAGAAAGAAACAAAAAATAAAGGTTTTTAACTGTAACTTCTTCCCATCTGGGATATTTTTAAATTCCACTTAACTCCCAGTACTAGTGTAGCTCAGCTATCACTTCAGGTCTAATCCAGGGCTGCTCCATTGAGTCTCTGATTAGAATTTCACACCTCGAGGCACTGCACAAGGAAAGCAACCTAATTGTTTTGGGTGGCTGGGCCAGAGCTCCTTAACTCACTGCCAAATCAGAGTTTAGAGGGCAACAGAAAGAGTGACAGTCCCCCAGCTACCAGCCAAATTTGGAATCACCCAAATCAAATGCACCAAACCCTAAGACTTCCAGCTTTGTGTGCTGATTAAAACACTCCTTTTGTCCTTCTTGAGAAGATTTGCAGGAAAATAAAGTGAGCAGTAGTTAAACATCTCCAAATGCCCCTGCACCCCTAAAATCCTGGCCCTAGGAGCCTCAAACTAGATGCCCAAGTGTTTACACAAAAGCAGGAACAAACAGACCCTGGTGTTTTGAGGTGATCTGCAGCCAACTGCTCACCCAGCACCGTGTAACACCCCAACTTTAAAGCATTTAATCTTTAATAACCTTGATATTTCCACAGCAGGCTGGCTGTCCTACTTGGAGAAGGTGACCGCTGCCACCTCCTTTGGAGGACAAAGTTCAGGAGGGTTTTGCACAGAAACTGTAGCTGTTCCTAAACCCAAAATCTCTTTTTCTTTCAGGAGGTTTGTAGAGTTCCTTCTAATGTCAGAAGCTTGGCTGAGAGGGCATTTGCTGCTAACTGCCTCTGCTGCTCTCTGATACCAAAGGAAATGAGTGTCTGCGGGGAGGGAGGAGGAGGAAGATGCAGGGGGAGAGAGGAGGGAGATGAGTTAAGTGAAAGTAAACGATAAAAGCAACATTTCGTGGTATCAGATCTCCTGGGGAAGAGTTTTGGGTGGGTTGGCCAGCATGGGCATTACAGTGAGAAAGCACCACCATGGGAAATACTAGAGTCTGATGAAGGAGAGTCACCCAAACTACAGGAGAAGGAAAGGATCTGTACCTGTGGCATTTCTCACCTGGGGCTCTGCTTTACAGAAGTTTTAAGGTGCTTAAAGCTTCTTCAAAGTGTATAGATCTGTACAGACATTTCACATCTCCCCATTACTGGCAGGGTATTATTGCCTCATCTTTTTGGAAGTGGTGGAAGAATGAGGAAAAGAGAGAAGAATTAAAAACCTGTCCTAAATGGGGTGTCTGGTAGAACACATGCAGTCATTGTCAGAGGACACCACGGATCTACCTTTAAATCAGTTCATTAAGCAACTCAAATTCCCCACTGTACCTATTTAGTACTACAAGCAATTACCACACTGGCCTTTCTATTATCTCTGAGCTCTATTTCTTTCAGCAAGGTAATTATTGAAGGCAAATTCTTCTTTTTTTTTCACTTGCAAATTTTCAAATCAAGAGATAAATTTAAACTCTAAGTCCCTTATAGCTATAAGTCCCATGTCCAGCTTTGTTTTGTGCTTGATTAGAACCAGAGCATCCTTTAGGTTGGGAGAGACCTTTAAAATTAGCCCTGAACACAACCAGACTGTATCACAGAATATTCAGTTCTGCTGCTGAAGCTGTGACAGGGGCACGGCCACGGGCTCAGAGCAGCTAATGGAAGGTCTGAGAATCTCCTTCCCTTGGGCTCTTCTGCACCTCAGCCACGATGAGCAACTTGTTGTCAGAAACCTGCCATGACAAAGTGACCAAGAGAAGGCAGTAAGGGAAGGGAGCCATGGCAGCAGGATTCTCCTGCCATTTAAAGAAGGAAAAAACATTCCCATATGCTCTGTGGCTCTTGGATTTCTGCAGATGGCACCTTCTGTTGCACAGCTGAGAGACAAAATGGATTTCACTCAACTTTTCCATAGGTCCTACAGAATGTGCACTCATCTCCAAGTAGGGATGGTTATTCTTCTTCATTTAGCACATTTTCTACTGGCTGCACCTTGTGTTTTATGCTCTGCCCCTGTGAGACAGCACAAAGGTGTGGGGCAGCCTCTGGATACATGCACAGCTCTTTTAGGCTCCCAATTCTTGCTTTGGGAGACTTTGCCACGTAGGCTGGAAATCTCTCTCTACTTTTCCTTCTCCACATGGCTCTGAGCTTGCTAACGATGGTGTTTAAGATCATTTGGTGCCAGCAGGTAACTTTTAGGGCTGCTCAGTGAATGTGCTGTCAGTGTGGGCTGAGTGGGTGGCATGTTTTCTACCATTTTACTGGTTAGAGGAAAATAGAACTAATGTGGTGGTTTGAACAGTTGTGCTGGCCCTGCTCTGGCCACAGTGATAAAGAATAAATTGTACAGTCTTGACAAGATCTTCATCAGCAACAGCAAGATTGCTCATTAGATTTCACAGCATATGTACTTCAACTACATTCTATGCATCTGTGCTACTGGCAGCTGTTTAGGATATTTAATATATATATATTTACACACATTTTCTTTGACTACAAGCTTCAACACTTTTGGCTTAGTTTATAAACAAACACGACCCTAAATCTTGACATTTTCCATCATTGCTAATGCATCATTCTCAGCACTCTGACTGGGACCTGGTGCATTGATGAGAGTGTCTCTATTAAGAGCCACAATATCATCATCAGGATGATTTCTTTGCAAGGCCCTGTGGAAAAGCAATTTGACTGGTTGATCTTAGTTCATTATTTTCAAAATAAGACGGGCATTTGTTTTCATGCCAGGTTTTTTTCTGTAAGTCACCTGTATTATGATGCATTCAAGCATTTCAGTTTGATGGCAGCAAAAGCAGCCAGGTAACCAACAAGAAGTTTGTCACTCCACAGGGCATTAATCAGAAATTTAATGCAGTGCAAGAAAATGTATTTTACATTTCCAGTAACAGTAAGGCCCATGAGAAAGTTTCTGTGTTAATTCTGGTTGTTGTGCCTCCAGAATTCTCTCAGGCCCCACGTGCAATGGCAGCCAAAGTTCAGGGCTAACAGTGAATGGACAAAGAATCAGAGAGTCAGAATGGCTGAGGGTGGAAGGGACCCTAGAGATCATCTCATCCAACCTCCTGCCATGGGCAGGGACACCTCTCAACTAGACTGGGTCATTCAAGGCTTCATCCAGCCTGGCCTTGCACACCTCCATGGAGGAGACATCCACAACCTCTCTGGGCAACCTGTTCCAGAGTCTGGCCACCCTCGTGCTGAAAAATTTCTTCCTGAGATCCAGTCTAAACCTCCTCTCCTTCAGTTTAAAACCATTTCTCCTTGTCCTGTCACTGGACACTTGTGACAAGTCCCTCTCCAGCCTTCCTGGAGGTTCCCTTCAGGTGTTGGAAAGCAGTTGTAAGATCCCCCTGGAGTCTTCTCTCCTCCAGGCTGAGCAAGCCCAGTGCCCTCAGCCAATGTACCATTTTGCAGATGCCTTCAGTGGAAGCCTTGGAATTACCTTCTCCAAAGGCAGAACAAACACGAGCAGCATAATATCTTCCTCTCATGTCATGAGTCAGAACTTAACATTGAAATATTTCCTGAAAAAAGTTTTAAGGATATTGTCTGGAGTAGCAGCAGGGATATTTTTTTCAGGAAATAATATAAAGCACATTTTGCAATCGTGTGGGTGCATACAAATCTCATCAGGAATGTTCTCAGGGATTAAAAAAACCCAGCTCTCAATGCCTTGAATCTTGTGGGATTCAGTTGACCTACTGTCTTTCAGCCAGTTACCAACATGTGATGTAAGTGCCACTAAACTTTACAAGAGAGTTATTTTTCCCTAAACTTTCTGGACAGGTTCGTTGCTCTCTTTCTGATATAAAAAAAGAATTAAAGCAGCTGTCATCTCTGTTGTCTGACCATGACTAACTCGCTTGTTTGTCTCACAAGCTCCCAGGATGATGAATCATGAGGAGATGTGAGGCCCGTGTTTAGAAGCTGCAGATTAATTTGCAATAATTTGTTCACCTCAACTCACTTCCTAGAGCACTGAAATCCCAAAGAACTGATGACATGCAAGTGCTTATTCTTATTTTTCTCATACTGAGGTCTTTGTTGATTGAGACCTCCTCTGGAGATACACAAGAAGATCCTTTTTCAGCAAAACAGGCAGAGTGTTGGAATACCAAAATAGCAATACTGGGTCAAGTCTATGGAAAATAAGGCAATGTGGTTAATAAAAGGCTTTTATCTTATGGATTCTAGATCATCAGCCCTGTGGAAAGCATCTGTTCAGCTGCTGAACTGGGTTAAAGTTTCATTCTCTGCCAGATGCCACTTCAACTAAACTTTGTAGTCATTTTGGTGGTGAGGAACTTTTGGCATCAAACCATCTGCAAATATTTGGGAACATCTTAATCCATCCTGAATGGACAAAGAGTTTTCCTTACTTTGACAGTGGCATACTAATACTGAATTATAAAATCAACAGCTATCAAGGGTAAAAAAGAAAAACCCAGCATGTTTTTCACAAGTGTTCTACCGCTCACATTTATTTATTACAGTTCTTTCTGAGCTACTGAGGACTGGATAAACTTGCCAAGAGATTTCTATCTTCTAAATTATATTGACAATTTTCTCCTGACAAAGAGACCCTCCTTGTCCTCCTGGACATCAGCTTTGCACAGTGATGTCCTGCTGCAAATGTAATGAAGCCATTAGGGTCTTCCTGACTGTAACTAAGTTATGAGAAGAGAAGTCTCCATCCTCTGTAAACACACTCCATTTAGCAGTAGAGTAAGACATTCTAATCAATGAAAATTTAGTTACCTTAAATACAGCTTTTTATATTTTTAAAAAAAAAAAAAATTAGTATTTTTTAGAGTATTTTTTTAGATATAAATTTAGAGTATCATCTCTGGAAGTGCTAAGTCATTCTCAACTTCATCAGAATTCCCTGAAAACAGCCTTTTTCCTGTAGCACTTTGCTTCAGAACGAACCAAGAGCCCTGGCATGATAAAATGCTCCCATTGCCTCCATGTCACCAGCACTTAATTTTGCCAAATTGATTTATATTGAGGACCTGTGGCAATAACCTGAACACAATGTTTCCCATATTGTTATGGATTGCCCAGGCAGGGTGGAAAGTGATGTGTCCCATCGCTGCATTATTTTTTTGGGGTATTTTTTTGACTTTATTCTTTCATCAATATTACTACTTGTAGGTAAATTGTTGGCAACAGGGCTTTTCTTCAGACCATACAGCAGTCTGAATACGTTGCAGGCCCTCCTGACTTTGCTGTGACTGACAAGGAGTACATGATTCCCCTTTATCAGACAAGGAGATGGCCTTCAAGTCATTTCTCTAGCCAAGCCACAAGACTCAGTGTCCTAAATTACTCACCGTGCAGAGATTTCTTACAATATCCTGTTCTGCTGTCAGACAACAACACTCATTTACCTGCCTATTTTTAACAAAACTGCACAAAACCCTCTGTTGATGGCATTAGAATAAAGCAGTCGTGTATTGGGGAATAATTATTCACGTTAATCTCATTTGATATGTTTGACTTTTCCCCCGTGGGGTGAGTGGCTGTGGCCAGCAGTATGTCTTACAGTTTCACATCACATAAACATCTAAGTGGTCTTAACATCCTTCAGCAGAGAAGACAAAGGAGTGGAAAAGGTCCTTAACAGATACTCTGTGTGGAGGGGGAAGTGAGTGACATCATTAGAATATAACACAATATCAGATGGTTTATCAGCAGGTCAAGCTTTATCCTCTGATCATACTGTTCATGATTCAACCATGTGGGTTCTTTTGTGGTTTGGTTTTGGGTTTTTTTTTTCCATTATTACAGAATGATCATATTACTGAGGAAATGAGACTCCTCCAAGTTTAAGATCTTAGAATGGAAAGCCCATACCCTATGCACAGAATAAGCATAAAATTAAGATTATAGCTGTGTAAATTCTACATTCCTGATCTGTTCAGGTAGCTTGGCAGTTCATATTTATTGCTGAGCCACCTTCTCTCCTCCTACAAAGACATCAGGACTGTCCTGCAAATTCCCATACCAAATCTCACTTTCCTTGGCTGATTCAGCACCACGCTAAGATGATCAAAACTTTCTTTTTGATTGTTAGATAATAGAATACCTTCTATTAATAGAAAATAAACTTAGATATAGCAATTTATGCCTATGTGCCATTTGCCACAATGATTACAATTTGATATTCATCACAGTTTCCCTTAAATTATTCTAAAAAACTCCTTGATAGCAGTCAGTTCTTCCTCAGTTCATGGCATAGCTGGAGCAGTCAGCCTCTCTGGGAATCTCAAGCCTTCCTTCTCTATAAACACACAGGTATTTAACAAGATCTTCAGATAAGAGTCTACAAGAAACTAACCTGCCATGGGATAATGGTCCTCAGATGATCATGGAGAAGGTAAAAGTAGAATAAGGGGGTTTTGTGATAGGAGGTCATCAAAAAAGTCCCTTAGGAATCTGTGCTGGGACATGTCCCATTCAATATATACAGAGATGATCTAGAAAAAGAACATGCCATGTGATGACACCTTTACTGAGAAGCCTAAATTAATCAGATTATTAAAGACAATCATCCATAGTTGCCAAAATCTTGAAGAGCAGTGTTATAAAAAGGCAGAGGGGGTACAATGTAGGTAAAGCACCAGCCTTGGGGAAAACCAACAGCTCTACACACACTATTAGCGTTGAGGTGACAATCATCACTTTGAAGCAAGGTCTCAGCATTGCAAGAGAACTGAAATGTTGCTTGCTCATCAGTGGCCCCAAAGCAAGTGGAACGGGATGACCAACCAGGAAAGGAACAGAGACAACGTGGATCACCGTTGTGCAACTCTATGTACTTATTGTGCACCCAGGTTTTGAGCATTGCATCATGTTTTGGTCTCCTCACCCCAAATCTACCCCCAGAATCATAAAACAGAACTGGGAAAGTTCTGAGAGGGGCATCAGACAACTAAAACCCACAGGTAAAATAGTAAGAGAGTGGATAGGGAATGATTTGAATACAAAAGCAAAGAAACAAAGGTGACAATTTAAAAATTAAACCAAACTGTAGCCCTTTACGTGAGGCACAGTTGATCTGTGGAACTCCTTACCAAAGGATGTTGAGAAACCAGAAGTTTATTCAGATGCAAAACTGACTGAACACATCCATGAGAAAGAATCTCTTCAGTCTCCCCCTATCTAAAGTCACCCCCTGGAGCTGAGTGAGTCCCTGAGCAGTTACCAAGCTGGCTGGTTGGTCTGGTTTGTCAGTTGAGGGGTTCTTGTGGCACACACCCATGTGTAGGATGCATTCAAACGCGTGGTCCTGTTTGTGCTGAGCCATCCACACTCTGAGCAGCACCATCACAACACCCTCCCCTGCCATCTGTGGCACATCCCTCTTCTGTGACATTCTTTTCTTCTGCTGCCTTGCAGGTGTTGCTTCCTGCCTGGCAGAGAAGAGCTGAACTTCTTCACAAGCAGGGGGCTTGAGCAGGAAAGGAGATAACGCTGCCTCAAACCCTGCTTCCTGCAGCAGCCTGAGAGCCCCTCCTCCCCAGAAACAGCTTCAGAAGACACAAAACCACCTTGCTTGATCCTGGATTGACAGTCCCAAAAGATGTAACGAGTTGCTATCAAATCTCAGAGTCAGAACTTCTTCCCTCCAGTAGCAAAGGTTCTGTGAAGACCATCTACCTGATGTACCTTCTACATTCAATGCCCTCCAGGCTTTGGGAAACACTCCAGTTCTGAAACAAATCCCTTTCTCTGAGGACAGCATGCAGGCAGCTGGCAAGTCTCCATCCTCCTCCAAGGCCAGGTGAATTTACACAGTCCATGCTACACATACTCTGATTTCTTCATTCTCCCTACTCCCATTCTGTTCCCTAGTGTTTGCTGGTTGAGAAATCCCTGGTAGGTCACCTGAGCACATCAGCCACTCAGTTTAGTCATGTTATCAGCCTCACCTTTTGTGCTACAGGCAATTTTTACCATCACCCCAGGGGAGTACAAGATTGACTATGCCATGCTGCTTCAGAGCTCAGGTTGTCCAGGGTTTAAGTAATCATTATAATTTAAATCATCATTATTCAACAGTAGGTCTTCTTAGTAAAGGCTAAAATCTAATATTGAAACCCAGGAACAATCACCTTTAGCAGAGCACTGCAAAAATCAGGGAATACTTTGGCGTGTATTCACTCAACTGGTTTTAGCTATCCAATTTAGCTCACCAGTCCCAAATCCCAAACTCTTCAGTCCCTCACACAACACGAGCAGCCTCAGCAGGGGTGCAGCAAGCTTCGCCCTGACCAGTCCCCTCTCTTAGTCCTTTGGCTCTGAGGGAATTCAAGGGTATTTTCTAGATAGGTCCATAGTCAGAGAGATGTCCATAGGATCTCTGCCAGATAAATAGTCACATCCTGCACATAACTATTCGGTAGCATGTAGAAGATGGATTCAGAGCACCCTAGGGTGAGTAACCACCCTGAAGATGCTGGAAGATGCCCTTTATTACTGCCAACAAGAAAAAACTAAACATTTCCAGAACAAAAGAGAAGCCACTGCCATGGAAGTACAGAGCAGAGGAGCTTTTGCCTCAAACAGACTTAAAAAAACCCCAAGCAACCAACATTCTGTGCGGTTCCTGGTGCTTGGGAGTGTAGAGTCAGCCAATATCACTTGTTGCAAAAAGCTGATGTGCAACAGTTCAAATCCACACACCTCTAAAATACTTGTGAAATTAATAAATCGATTTCTATTTCGTTAAAATATTATTCTCATAAGCATAATAGAATTGAAAAATACTTAATATAATGTAATAAAATGCTCAAATCTTCTCTGTATTCTTATGTGAGTTGGACCAGTGCCTAGCTATGCACCAGTATCTCCCAGCAGCATGTTGCCCTGTGACAAATAAACAGCAGATCATTGCCCACGAGGACTCTTTGTCGTGTTTCTGAGTGAAAAGAAGTGATAAAACTTTTCAAAAAGAAACATCATTGCTTTCCCTCCAGAGATGGGGGAATTGTGCTGCTTCCAGCCACACTCCTGCATCCCAAAGAAGGAATACACCAAACAAACGGCTGCAGGGTTACTTCAAACCAGCCTAATTAATTAGCTCAGGGGCTGAACACAGCCTCAGCCAGCCCTAGGAAGCAGGAGGAGGATATAAAGGTGGCATTCCCACCTGGGTGGTTGGTCCTTGGTGCCATCTGACTGTTGGGTTGCAAGGTGGTGCTCAGAGGAGCAGGGGAGGAGGTAAAACTTGCAGGTATGGAGGGGAAACACACGTCAGTCTCAAAACTGGCAGTGGCTCTGCCTTTAAATCTGGACCCAGACACACTGCTGGTTAGTGTACCGTGGGTTGGGCAAGTGCTTTCTGGTCCACCTGGTACTTTCTGGGGTTTGCTGGCCAACATCAGGCTCGAGGAGGTGCCCAGGGCAGCGCAGCACTCGGTGTGACACCTAAGACTGCACTGCACTTGGGCTTTCTGAGGGTGCTTTCTTCTGCAGGGGAATGGCTCTTCTGGGAAACAGAAGCCAAATCCTCATTAAATCTGTAGGCACTTTTGCTGACAGCATCTCCCAGTTAACTCTCATCCCTCTCTCCCTGCTCTGATCCCCCCAGGCTTCCCTTCCTCCGCGATGGATGGTTCAGTGCTCTCCAGTGACAGCCCATCAATCCCACAGCAGCCACTGGAGCAGCTCCACCTCCCTCAGACTGCACCCTCCACCCTGCAGGTTGCAAAAATTGGTCTGAAGGAGCCTGTGAAGTGCAGGACTAGTTCAAGCATCACCCATGTTCCAGAGCTGGCTGCTGTTTACTGTCGGCTGTCATTTGCTTGAGAGGTGCACTGGGGCAACTGCTCTTTGTGGGGTTTTGCAGCATGAAGCAATTGCTTCTGAACAAAAGGCAGTCTCCAGACGTTCATTCTTCAGGTCAAACCTTCAGCTTTAGTTTAGGCAAGTTTCTGGTTAATAATTGAAACACATTTTCCCCTTGGATAAGGGAAAACAGCTTACAAAGAGTCATCAACAGCTACAGACACATGGAGTGAATTAAAGAAATAGATTTCCCTGTTTGTAAAGACTCAATTATATTTTAAAACATTCTTGTGAAGAACATTTCTCAGTATTTATAACTAAATATGATTCCCCACTCTCCCTTTTGACTTCCAGTTTGGTGGGTGGGGTCTTGCCACAGCTTCTGTCCATATGCTTTGAGAAGGTTGAATGATGAAAGGTGTGGAATATTTTTCCATCTCAAAAAAATCTATAGGATTGAGTGATCCCACAACAAATTTAAACAAAATTATAGACAAATGAGCAGCACTTGTAGGGGAAAGCTTATGGGTTTTAAAAGATCTTCTTAGTCTAAAATAAGCACTGTGGTGGCCAGAATACCTGACCACCTAACACAATAGCAATAACTGGAGATGTGAGGTTTGGCACCAAGCATTTATCTGGATTTGATTCATTGCTCCTTTTAAATTAAGTTTTTACACTCAGTTTTGCTACAGTAGGCAAGACCTCTCAGAAAAGCATCAAGCAGCCTCATTATTTCCTTATTTTTGTTCCCACATCTCTCCTGCCCAGGTTATTGTCTATTTAAATTGACCAAACTTCAAATTCACTTATTTAAGTAGGAGTTGGGTCAACAAGTATTTGCATCAGATCCACGTTAACATTCCCATTAGCAGATTCCTGATGCAAATAACCTCATACCCGATGCAAACAACTGCATCCTCCTTTTGGAATGATTATTTCTAGCAAAAAATTGGGGGTTAAGACTTGTAGAGTTTTAGATGAAGAGTAATTTACCTTTGCCTTGGTGCCATTTTCCACTACCTCTGTTTATTGGTTCTTAAATCAAGACTATACTGAAAGGTTTCATCACTTTTCCAACTGCCTGGTCTTCTGCAAAATACAGCTGCATTTCAACTGGGACCTTAAGGAGCTATTTTAATGTGGCTAATTTAGTCTATCCTTACTCCTAATGAGGACTCACAAACTAAACTTTTCTTTTATGAAAATCGGGTATAACGTTGATTTCTATTTCTCCCTAATGTGTAGTTTGGATTCAACCATCCCCATGGAATCAACTTCATTTTACATCTTTGTCTTTCCCAGTTCAGTTGTTCCAGCAGGCAAATCATCCTTTCCTGAGACCTGCCACCAGATCTTCCTGTGCAGCGGTCCTCATCTTCCATCTCATTCAAAGAACTCAAGGACAAGGCCATGACCTCCAGTTCTTCTTGCCCAATGCCAGAAGAGGAAAATTAGGACTCCGTCATGCTGAATCTCCTTCCAGATAATTCAGGAGATGCTGCTGAAAAAAAGCACCCAGTTTTGTTAGCAGAACTTTCCCCATTTCCAGTGGAAGCTGGAGGAACTTTCCTCCCCAGAGCAGCACTTGTGTAGCCTGTGCAGCCTTCTGCTGGAGGCCTGTTCCTGATGGACACCACACTGAACACAATGCTCTTGTAGATGAAAACCACAAGGCAGTATAGGTGTTATGGCCCAGGAGCTACAGATTATTAACAGGCAGGTGGCAATCATGGTTAATGCCATTCAGCATCTGATCAGATTCTGGACAACGTCCTCCAAGCATTAAAGATGCTTCTTGTCCACAGGATGACTACACGAGTCTCCTTTCCAACTGTCTCTTTTACAATATATGTCACACAGGCCATCAAATTTCATTGATAGTGGTCAGGGAATTGCAATCAGAGCTGTTCAGTTCTCTTCTGGAAAATAAGATTCTCACATCTTGTCCTTTGCACTTCATCACTACTCAAACTATCAGCACGTCCCCATCGTTCAGGAGTTTAATCCCCAAGAGCTCTGTGTGTAGAAGACAAATGTTTGTGCAGTCACATCTGCCTGGGTGCTCCTCAGCTCTCTGCTCATCCATCTTCATTTGTATGTGGGGGTTGTCCCTGCATTTCCCAATCATCTCATCGTCTCATAAACAGGAAAATAAAGATCTCTTTTCACCTAAGCATCAGAATAGTAGTGGGGAAATACATAAATAGATGCTATGAAGGATGCCCACGGGGGGGCTATAGAAATAGCAGGGAAGAGGTGGGAGATTTATGATGAAAAACTAAAAAAGGACCCAAGTGAAATATCTATGAAAATGTTTATTGCATCAAGACGGAAACCACTACCTTAAACTTGGAAACATTTTCTGCAATGCAGAACATGATTTATAACAACTCTAACCAAGTCTCTACTTTTCCAAGTGATGGACTTCTTAAAGCATTATTTTACAATTTGTTTTTCATACCACAGCCTAAATAGACTCTGAAGCACAGGGTGTTTTACAACCCACAGCCTCACCATCCTTCTACAGCACTCAGAAATCTCCCTCCTGGCAGCTTGCCAGGGTGTGTTGGGCATACCTTTATAAAGTACCTGGCAGCTTCTTCCCTGGCTACAGAATCAAAACAGAACAGACAAATTTTCCATTCTCCTCAGAGCGCACCTGTTGCAAGGGCAAAGGATTGATGCAGGAGGAGTTGCTGACCTAGGAATTGTACAGTAGCTGGTTAGCTGTGCAACAGACCCAAACAGATTTTGCTACCCTACCACAGAAATGATAAAACTATCTCATTGATAATTAAAATAGATGGTTAATTTAACCTCCAGACACATGCACCTGTTGTTAACAGTCCTGTGAACTATAGAAACAACGCTGTCTTAAAGTTCTCCAGATGTTCTCAGAATAGTTCTCTTAGTTCTTTGAGATATTCTCTTAGAATATCTCCTGAGGAGACACTTATAATATAGTCTCTGTAGAGTCTTACCCCAAACTTGCGACATCTGACCAGACAGCTCCCTAAACACGTCAGCAACCTGACCTTCAGTAACGCAGAACCCATCCACCAGCACGAGGCTGTGCCAAGCCCTTCCTCTTCCCATGACAGGCAAATTGCATCAGAGAAAGGAACTGAATCCTTCCAGAAAACAGTGTCACCAGCATGATTCATTCAGGTTGGACGTAGCTGAATGGTTGATGCAGAGACCTCTAAAAATACCCATGCAATAATAGCCACTGAAGGAAGCAGAGGTGGTAATTCATACATGCCATCCACCCTTTGAAGCTCATATTTCACTGATCAGCAACATGTAGGGGAATCAAGGGCTTCTGGATGTTGTCTAGCAGAGGCAGCACAGAACAGACATCCTGAATGCCTTTTTTTTCCTTTGTCTGTAGCAAATCTTCCCAAGCAGAAAAGGCCTCCCTGCATCTGAACCACAAATCCAGAATATTTCACTCAACGTAAAAGCCTTTCTGGCAATTCTGCTGCAAGTATGTTTGATTCCCTGTTGTGAACTGTCATCTAACACTGCTAAGAGATAAATTAATCTCAGGAGCAGCAAAATTTCAGGTGTGGCTCAAGTACAATTTATTTTTGTAGTTCTTCAAGGACAAAAATAGCTGTTTAAGCACGTTTGTGTCTATTAGAAGGGGATCAACGTGTAACAAAGAACATTACAGAAACACTGGACCTTTATAGAGAAGATCCTCTCAAAATTTTGTACCAGTTTCAACCCCAAAGTATCTTTTCAGATAAACCACTTTTGCATGACATACAGGTGACAGCTACACTTCATACAAAACAACTTCCCACAGTGTTCTTTGTTATCAGTAGATCAATTATATGCTATTCCCTATCAAATGAATGCCCTCCCTCACTAAAGCTTCATCAATTGGCCAAGGCAGCCACAGTTTTTGCTATGCCCCTTCCAAAACAGCCTGGGGGGGCAGAACCATGGTGCTTCAGCTGATGGTGTTGAGAGGGCTGAAGGATACACATGAGAAGCTGAGAACCAGAAGCTGGCATGGATATGCCAATAATAGGCTTAATGGGGCTGATTTCAAGTGGTGGTTTAAAGGCTGTCTGATAAAGGACTAATGGGAGAATAAGTGACTGGTGAGGCTTGTTTGGAAGGCAGCAGAGAGAGGGAGAGAGAGGGAGGATGGATGGGTCCTGATCATCATGCTTCGGTGAAGGCGACAACTGCTGTTAATCAGAAGCTGTCTGGCACTGATGAATATATTAAAATCCACTAAGGGCACATTGCCTTCCTCCCTCCATCCACCTAGAGAAGCAGCCAGAGGATTTCTGTGGCTGCTGCTAGCCAGTTGTCTGAAGCTTTTTGCATTTTTAAGCTATGACCCCTATGGAGGTTTTTATATTGTCCCAAATTTTGAGTTTGACTTTTTCTCCCCCTAACCATGGAGGTGCCTGAAATAAATCCAAGTAACTCCTACCAAAAGGTCACAGGGACCTGACGATGCATAATAGATGAAGACCAAACAAGCACAAAGAACTTCCCTGATCTTCTCTCTTGAAGTAACAAGCCAGTTGTGGTTGTGCAAAGAAACCACCCCCCCAGCCAGCCTGTTCTTCTGCAGCACACACAGTTTTCCCTTTCTCATCTTAAATGACTGGCAAATATTTTTATTCAACGTTAATCTTTCTCCATGACCCAATTTCCACCTCCTCCACAATTTCGGATATTTTGGCAGATGCCTGTAATTTTTATGAATTAAAGTAAATGTCAGAAGGAAATCTGCTCCTCCCATCCCTCTCCAAGGGCTGAAAATAAAACCCCATATCTAAGGTTACCAAGCCTAACACTCCACTCTGCAAAATTGCTAGAACAAGTACAGCTCCATGTTAAAAAAACATGTTTCCAAAAGAGTTTCTGAATTCCCTCAAACCCAACCAAAGAACAACACAAGCCATAGCCCAATATCCTTTTTCCAAATGCTTTTCCCCTAACAGCTTCAGTCTGTGCTCTCATGGAAGCACCAGTCCCTTAATGTTTTATTCTTTATCAAATAGATTTGTAAAAGTCTTGAAACAGGATTTTTCAAGTCAAGCTGGGTGCAAACTGAACTAACTGTGCTGCCTTGATCCCAAACCTCACGACTGGGTAAGGACAGAGAATTTCTTCATGGTTGGAAGTGCTAAGCAAGAGAAACAGCTGCAACTTCATACTCATTCTTACTCAGGTGAATTCTCTCTCATCTGCCCCATTTTTTCTAGTTTCTCCTCCAAACCAGTTACCATGCCACAAATTTGAAGGAAAATGGCTCTTCCTGACTGGACAAGCATCTTGTACACTTTAACTACCTGTCCCCATAAAGGCAGTTTTCCCCCTGTGAATACTTTGAGATCCACAGCAGCCCTCTTCTGATGCCTGCAAACGTTTCCCATGGCCTGACTCCTCCTCCCTCATATCAAAAAAAGGACCTGAAAAGACCTAGCAATGAGGAAAGCAGGACAAGCTAAAAGATGAAAATATTCCCCCAAATAAGGTGATAGGACAAAAGGGCACAAATTCCAAGAATTCCATTCTCTGCAACTTATCTGGGAGGTTTCCTTCCCTTCTGCCCCTTAGCATAGGAAAATCTTGACAACCTTACCCACAGCCCTTGATTTGAAGCTCCCAGAGGAACTGAACACTTGGGATCCCCTCAAGACACCATAGCAGGATAAATTATTACAGCGATGAGATATTATCTTTCTTCTCCATCTCTGCAGCTTCTCTGAGCTTTCAAAGAACAGAGGTCACATTTTTAAATAAAATATGTACTTTGAAATTCTCATTTAATAGTGTTGGGCTACAGCTTCTGAAAAAAAAAAAACAAACTAGTGAGTCTGCAACACGGAATGAACGTTTCTAGTCTCAAGATTAATTATGTTAATGGTCTAAACAAAACTAATCTCCTCTAACTCAGACAAATTAGTGTTTCCACGTGGCTCATTAGTGCCTGCCTCTTCATCTGAAGAAGCCATGCTTCACAGGGCCAACATATGCAAAGGAACAGCATGCCAGGAAGAGCAGTGGAAGCATTGCTTGATTTTCTGTAGAACATCTAAGGTAGCATTTCATGACCTCTCCACCTTCCACTTGTCTCCTTCACTTTAAAGCAGCCCAGGATGTGCCACCAAATTCCATGGTTGCCCATTTTGTGAGGGAAACCTCCTGCCACCTGGACAAAGGAGGAGGGAACCAAAGTTTCTGCAAATCTAATAACCTTGCCACTGACATTCATTAATTCATTAATAATAGTTAAAAATCACCTTGCTGGCAGAACTTCACATATGGTTTCAGTGAAAGGGAACAAAGGAGGAATATTTTTCCCCAACCCTTTCAGTCTTTCTTCAGAGGATGGGCTGTCCCATCCTCACCAGCTCCCCCAGGGACAACTCCTTGAGAAAGGAACAGCAAAGCCCCAAGCTCAGGTTCACCTCCAAGAACATGTTGTATCTGTTTACACAGATTTGCCTTGGTTATAATCCTCAGTCTTCAGAACCAATGCAAGCAACAAGCATGGCCCAGTGAAGGTGCTGCTGTGGAGAGTGCAAAATTTACTGTTGAAATAATAGAGATATACATAAAAATACTTTAAAAAATCTACACAAACCCAGTTGCACCATAACATTCCCCTTTGAAAGCAATTCAGACTAATGAGAGAGAAGTGGGACAGGGTGATTTTCCAGTGCATGCCCTTGAACTCCTCTGTGCCACACAAATTTGGGTGAATTTTAACCAGCTCCTTTTAGTCATCCCTGTGCCCAGGCACCTCATTGAGCTTAGTCTGGCAAAACACTCCCCTGTGTATTACACACTATCTCATGGCAAACACAAGGAGAACAGGTCTGAGAACAACAGCAAAGGGTGACCCTTGGCAAAGAGCACTCTGTCTAGATATCCAAGCACCTGATATCAACCTCTCTCGAAGGGCAGCCCACTGCAGAAGAACCACATCCCCTTCTGGCAAAGACCTGGAGAGCAATTTCTTTCCCGTGTTTTGGCCACTGGTATTTTCTCAGCCCTATCTGTGTCAGCAGCAATGACCTTCCCCTTGGAGCCCTCCTTCCTGATGCCCAAGCCCAAAGGACCACGTTATGCCCCATCCTTGGGGGTCTTTAAGGCCAGGCTGGATGAGGCTCTGGGCAGCCTGATCTAGTGGGAGGTGTCCCTGCTCATGGCAGAGGGGGTGGAACTGGGGGATCCTTGTGGTCCCTTCCAGCCCTGACAGATTCTGATTCTGTTTTAGCAGAGAACTTAGTAGTGTTGGCTTGATGGTTGGACTTGATGATCTTGGAGGTCCCTTCCAACCTAAAGGATCCTATGATTCTATGCCAAGCATCACACTGCTGCAGTGAGAGATCAGGGATCAGCCATCCTGTGGTGACAATCCATCCCAAAGAGGGTGACAGCAGCAGCACAGAGGAGAACCAAACCTCTGTGCCTTTGCTCCAGCCAGTGCTGTTTTCTGAACATCTGGGGACGTGGCACAGGGCTGGAGACACCAGTGACCTACACCACACGTGGCAATGCTGGAGACATCAGTGCCCTACACCAGTGCATCAATCACTTCAGAGGAAGCATTCAGAACTGGCCAGTGCAGACACTGGTAGTGGGGATGTCCTCTTGATGCAGTGGATCTGCAGTTCCTCTCACTGGCTCACATCTAAAGCTTTTTCTATGATTTCCTAGTTCTTGGCAGGGGGAGAGGAGACTGTTCCTGCATCTAAACTCCAGTGCTGGGGTGTGGGTGGGTGAAGCAATGAGATCCACAGAGCCTGCAGGGTTCAGGGAAGCAGATCCACCCAATTTCATGTTTTCCTTTCTGCTGGAAGGGGAGGGAAGGAAAGCAAGAGAAAAACAGGCAAGTCACACTTCATTAAGAGAGAGTACTCCAGGCTGCTTCCACACAGGTTCTGACCCAGCTCGGAGGAGAGCTGCAGGGGCTGCAATGCAATGCTGTGAAGGGCAACCTCTGAGGCACCAGAGATCCAGAACACAACCTGCACACCCTCATACTTTGCCTTCTTCCCTACCCCTTTTACCCTCTTTCTGCAGTTTAGCCAATATATTTCTGACTAGGAGCTGATGCAGAAGAGGAAGAGGAGATTGAGTTCCTGCAGCATGGCTTCATTTTGGAAAATAACATTGCTTCTTTGGACTAGCAACATCAACAAGGTACATCTGTCAATCACACCTAGGAAAAGACAAGGTGTTCATGCCATTGCAGATCCTTCTGCTGGCCCTGGAAGTGCAACACGAGCTGAAGTTATTTCTGAAGACTGTTAAAGCACAAGGAACATCCTCCTAAATCCATTTTGCTGGAAAACTACCTGCAGGACATTACCTTTGAGATCCAGAGAGGTCTGCATTTAGACATCCATTTTTCCTTTTAAGATATCACTGATGCTAATTAAGACTGAATCTTCTGTGCAGAAGGGATATGATTTACAATTAGAATAGGTCAAATGCTGTTCCCAGTGGCACCATCAAAAATATTCCCATTACAGCCTTGGTGCAAAGGACACAGTAAGTCTTTAACTTTTTTAAAAAAAAAAAACAGATTCATCTCTACAAGGGGCAACTAACTTGCTTTCAGAAGGGTAATTCCCACCTTTCTGTAGCTTGGAGTGACTTCAGTAAAGAAGCTAAATGGCATTTGCTTACCTATATGTTTTTTTTTTCTGTTGTTTATTCTACTGTCCAGTCTCCAGGTCAGCTGACACTCCAGGTGACACTGCAAAGATGCACAGAGCAGGTTAAGAAGGGGTGAATCCTGCCACAGGAGGCCTGGATCCATGCTTCATGGAGTGGGACAGACTCATGAGCTTCAGCTGGTTTGACTTAGATCTTCTGCATGAGGCATGTCAAGGTGGTTCCATCAAGCCATTGGCCAGTCTAACATCTCTGGTGGGACTCCATGTCATCCTGAATACAAATCCTCTGCATCTCTTTGCTTCAAAACTGAAGCTTGTAACTAACTTTAATGGTCAGAAAGGGCAGGATGAGTTTGCCTTTCTGGAATTACAAGAAAGAACACTTAAAATCACCCTTATTGGCTTCACATCAGAATATCTAAGTTGAGCAGGCTAACAGAGAAGTGAGTAGGCTCCTTGTTTTTACAGGAATCAACAAAAAAAAGGCCCCTGCTGTTGCCTCTGCCAGGCAATAGGTGAATCCTACCAAGTGCATAAAATATGCATCCAAAGTTAAAGAAATTCCATAGTGAAAGCTTCTTAAATAAGCACCTTGTCTTGCCAGGGCTGTTTTGGCACGTTGCAATCAGCAAGAGCACAGGCTGAGTCAGAAGTCTGTCTCCTGAATGTGAAAATCAAACAGCTTGGCTGAGTTTCCAAGCTCCTGGCTCCTTGGGCAAAGTCCACCAGCCTTCTGTCAAGGGAGAAGGGCTCCAGAGCTCACCAGATTCACAGGCAGGGCTAGGAGAGCACACAAGCCATTTGGACACGAGTGGTTCAGCTTGTGGAAGTTAACACCAACTATTTCCAGGCCAAACAACTGGCCAGCTCTGTTCATTTGGGCAACAAGGCTTATGAAGTTTGGGAACCTCAGCCCCTCTTCCATAGCCCAGCACCACCAGCCTCTGGTGCATTTTCTGGATAGGATCTCGACGTGGGCTTTGCTGTTGTCCAGCCTTTGCCCTGGCAAAATCCAAGCACGTATGGATCAGAAAGGTTCTGGATGCTCTGGAAAATTCTACCTCTAGTTTGCAGCCAGTGAATGTTGCAGAAGTTCAAAGAGTCTTTGCCAAATGCTCTTTGTATCCTTGAGGATACAAAGAGTATCCTCAAGGATTCTTGCAAAAAAGAGTTTCTAGAACAAGTCACTTTTGAGAGAGAGCCTGGGAAAGAAACAGTTGCAAAAAAAAACCAAACAGCACAGTCGATATTAGAATTTAATTCCAACCAAACAGCTTTAAATTGCCAGAAATATGGTTTATTGGCCAGACATCACACAACCAACCAACCAAGAGAATGGACTTTGTTACTGAGGGGATTTAGAAGGCTTTAATATTGGATTAAAAAGCTAGTTAAAATCATTCCCACATAGATATTGCCAGTTCTCCACGCTCATGTACAGGAGCTGTGCAGTCTCAGGGGCTAACTGGCTGAAAATATAAGGAAATCTTCCACTTCTGCAGAAGGGTTTCCTTCAGAGGCACAATATGTTCTCTGGACGAGGAGGGGGTTTACTATACATGATGAGGGGCCTCTCATCATACCAAAATTTGGGTATTGCAGCTCTTAGAAAAACTGGTCTCTGACACACACAGTGTTAGCAGGAGCATGACAATCATGGCCAAATAATCTGTGCAGCTTTCTCAGGGAGCACACACTGCAGATGCAGGGCAGCAAAACCTTCCTACAACATGGAAGCTTGAATAATATTTTCAAATCCTCTTTCTCTCAGCTCTCCTTGTAAGATGGACCTGCCTAATATTGGTGCAAAGCCCTTTTGCTAAGGGAAAAAAAAAGCCCCTTTTTGGCTCAGCTTTCCCTTTAGCAGGGGGAGCAATCCTCATGCAGAGCACAGCCTGCACTGGTCCCCATCTATACAAATTTCACTGCTAGACAGAAATTAAACGGTGTGTTTTAAGGAGCTCCCACTTTCAAGGTCGTATGGCTTCCAGCAAAAGCCATTAGGGAGCCATTTGCAAGTCTGAGTGAGTCAGGATTTTTGCCTGAAGACCTGAATTTTATCTGTTTGACACACAGGCATTGGTAGGTTCAAGGCATACACCATAGAGAGGCACAGTCCACTCTCTGCTCTCCCAACATCACAGGGAAACGCTCCACTGAGCAAGACTTGAATCTATCTCCTTTAGCCTAAGGACAGTCTGAAGCCTGTGTCTAGCCTAGAAGATGAGGATTTATTTTCTGGGACCACACAGCAAATATTCTCAGGTCAGAGTCATCCCAGGGATGCCCAGACTTGCTGTAGGTGACAGCACTCCATGTTGGCAAAGCTGCACTGGGAGCCTTGAAGAAGTGGCTAGGAAGCAAATCTATCCCCCTGAGCTACAGCTAAGCACAAGCTAAAGAAAAGAAGGTGAAGGGATGTGAAAGAGGACACCAGTTCAGGGAAAGATGCAGCTTTCCAACAAAGGGTTCCATTTCTTAGTGGTAACACTTCTTGGGTGGGTACCATGGATGGGGGTTCAGGCTGGATGAAGATGCATTTGGGTTATTTATTTATTTAAACTGAAGACACTACAGGAAAGACTCAGAGCACTCTGTCAGGGCTTAAGAGATGCCCTAGCCTGACCCTGACCACCTGCCAGCTGACTGGACTGCACCAATTTTCAACCTGAAGCTCTCAGTGGTGGTTTCAGAGCACCAGCCACCTGCTGTTGGATCACCACGGGAGATCTATTGGCCCATCACTGGCTTGGGCAGTGGTACCAGAGGTTTAGACCTGATCTACCTGGGCAAGCCAGCCAGTGGTCTAACCTCTGGTCCACCAGCTGAGCAATGCTGTGGCCTTCACATTCAGGAGCTCCAGCCCCAGGGGGGTATCGAATGCTACCTACAAAGAGTCCTCTGACTGCAAGGAAAAATTCAGCTCCTTGCCCTTCTGGCCTCCTCTCCCCCTCCCTCAGTAATGTAGGAGGAGACTCTTGGAAGGCCAGGGGCTCCTTGGCAGCCAGTGACATGATTTACATTTCCACACACTAATGGGTACCAAAGGACACTTCAAACCATCTCCTGTAGAGAAAGTCCTAGACCTGAGTTGTGATAAAACACTGCAGCACGTGCCACACTGGAACACTCCAACAAGCAGCAAGGATGAGTATCAGAGGTAGCCACAAGGGCAGTTTTGGGGGGGAAAATGCAGTTTTTACATAAGGTCTGGTCAGAACATCTAAATCAGTATCACCTCTCCTCCTACAGAGGATGGCACAGAAGCCTGAGCAGCTACAGGGGTTTCTATCTCAGAAGATAACGTGTCCCAGAGCCAAAAAAAGGATACAGAAAAATTTGAGCTAGTAATAAATTAAAAATAAATGAGTTCCACTTACTGGGTCAGTCCTCCCCACACCCTATCATAACCTGTGTCTTCCCTCAAGCATTCTCCCATCAGGCCCCTAACGACCTGTGAGGAGACCCCAGCCCAGCTCAGGGCAACACCTCTGGATGCAGGGGGCAAATCCTGCCCTGATGCACGCTGAGGAGATGCCCCTGGAGCTGCTGAAGTGGTACCAATTTACAGCAGCTGAAGATGGGGCACATAAGCTAATCAGGCTTCAAAAGAAATGGGATGGCAATGGTCCTAAACGTTTCCAAAACACTGCTGTCAGAACAAACCTCAGAGCACAAAACCCTTCTTTGAGAAGTTGTCAGAGACCCAGATGGGTTGCTGGTTTATTTTCTCCTGCCTGGAACACTGTGCTCTCATCTCTCCTCCTTTCCAGTTATTATTATTACTCCTGCACCCTAAAATCCTGCTGGCAGGAGTCTCTAGTATCACATCAGCCCCAAAGTTCGAGTTCAAACTGGCCAAATATTTTGCTGAGCTTTCTTTCCCTCCCTGCCTCGGCTGCTAAAACTTAAACATTTCTTTTTCATTAAGTCTGTGAAATGAGGAGTCTCAACAGAGACAGAAAACCAACCTGTAAAAGGCAATTAATAACATATGCCAGCACTCCCAAACCTGTTCAGAGCACTTCATCCAACCAGGTACTGAGACAGAACAACAAAGTCACTAAAGAGCACTCCACAAAGCAAAACCCAGGGAAAGGGAAAGGGAAAAAAACTACAAACTCTTGTATTTCTTGGCATCTTTTATCCAAAGGGCTTTGCAGATTATATAGTGATTGTTCAGCTAACTCTGAAATATATCTGGCTCCACCTTAGAACTAAGTTGTATAACAGGACATCATAAAACTCCACAGCAGAGTCAGACAAAGGAGAATTCAAAGTAGCTGTTGTGGCTGAATTACAGCACCAATGCCAAGCCAGCAGGATACTTTCTCTGGGTGAAATTCAGTGGGATCTTGAGGATTGCTTTCAAACTCATGCAGATTTTATAGTAGCACTAATGACCAAGCCTTTAGTTTTCCCTCTAGACAAAAATCCACGACCTCTGGCAGCAAAATGCCTCTACCAGAGGCTGCTGGCCTCCTCCAGGAACTACAATTTTAATTGGTTTTGTTAATATAGATACTCACTGTTGCATTCAACACTAGAAAATGCAGGTTACAGGGAGGAGCCTTGCTGTTAGCTGGCTCTTCATGCTCCTCCTTGCCTGTGAGGGCCCAGCTCTTGCTTGTTTGCATCCTAACAAATTTCTCATACTCAAGGGACCAGCATTTTATTCAGAAACTTCTGGTGGTGTGTGCCTGGGGGGAGACAGCTCTGCTCAAAAGCCTCAATTCTGGTTGCTTGCTGTTCTAAGCCTCCAAGTGCATGCAGTTGTTGTTGGTCCTTGCTTGGAAGTTTTCCTTTGCAAATAAAGGCTAGAAATGTTGTAACATCATCTTTGATACTGCAGAGCCTAAACCCATTCCACAGATCCCTGCCATGGAGGTAATTTCTTTATCTTACCACACACCCAACACGCTTCACAACAGTCCACCACAGCCCTGGAGCCAGAATTTCTCCTACAGGTAGCCCCATGCCTTCTGACACTTCCTTGGAAGGCTTGGAAGGTGGCAGAAACATAGGACAGTAGAAATGCAAAGTGAACTGAACTAGCCAAAGGGCCATTCCACACCACAGAACATCATGTCAAGTGTATCAGCTCAGGGGAATGAACCCACTGCTCAGCAGGTGGTGAGCAGCTGCACTCTGCATCCCTTTTCTTGGCTTCTAGTTCTCTTTTTGTTACCTCCCTTTCATTCCATGACTATTATTACTAATTAGATTTTCTTGAAATTATTAGTGTTCTTATCTCAATCCACAAATTTGACTTTTTCCCTATTCTCCTCCCCACCCCAAGGGGTTGGGTTGGGAGGTGTGTGGTGCTGAGTTGCTGGCTGGTGTTAAGCCACAACACTGCCCTTGCCTCCTCTAACCTCACAGCACAGCTACAGGAAGGCTGCAGGCATACTTCCCCTCTTTTCTTTACAGTTTATTCCTCATTCCCACACCCCGAGCAGTTAAGTGGCTATTTTCTGTGGTTAAAATGATATCCCGAGACATTTTAGACCTGTAGCCAAAGCAGACTTGACTCCTCTGGATAAATCTTTGAAGAATAAATAGGAACATGGAAAGGTGTTGGAATCAAAGCTAATGCAATCAAAGAGTGGAAATCTCCAGCTAGGTCTTGAGAGACTTGATCTGGAGATAAGAGAGCCCTTCCAATTTAAGGAAGAAAAAGGAAAGTATCAAGCAACTACTGTGAGACTTTTTCAGGTCTAAATCTTCCTATAATTTCTCATCTCCATGTGGCTTTTTTATGTTGCTAAAGGCCATCTCTTTGCAAGCTATTTACTGGGGCATACCAGCCTGAACACAGAAAATACCTCCCCAAACCATGGAGCTTAGCAGGACAGACACGAGTCAGTCAGCACCAGCTGATAAGGAATAATTCAATACAGTTTATTCTGCAGTCTCTAGCCTGGGGACACTAATCCAGAGGCTAATAAAGCAGTAATCCCTTGCTGAGCCTCAGGCTCTGTTTCCCTGCTTAGCCCCACGTCATGACTCCAGGTTGGATCTTCTCTCACCACCCCCAGGCTCCCTCCCCTCCTGGCTACCCCACTTTGTGCTGTCCTCACCTGCAGGAGACCCTCAGAGCCACCTTCCAGGACCCATTTGTATTTAGCTATGTCAGCCTTGCCTCCTGTATTACTGCTGTCCCCAAAACCAGGCTCTGCTCTTTGTTTTTTAGGGTGGTGGGGTCAAGGTGGTCTCAGAAACACCCCTGCTGCCCCACTTTGGGAGCTGCTCCTGGTTCCTGGCTAGCTGCTGAGAGGCAGTATGGGGGGTACCAGCACTTCTAAAAGGGGTTTTGCCCTCCCCAGGACCCCCAACCTGCCCCACAAGGGCAGATGGACAAGCAAGCCAAGGGTAGGTCCTGGTCACAGTGTGATATCTCCTCACCTTTACTCTGCCAGCTGCTCTTTCACCTGGAATGGGAAGCTCCAAGTCCTAAGTATTATTTATTCTGCAACCTCTGGATTTTCTCAGTCATCTCTCAGACATCCAGTCCAACTGAATCTCACAGAGATCTGCTTTCAGTGCTTTCTGGGGCAGGGAGTCAGTTTTACAGGACACTTGCACTCAGCAATGACCTGGAGCTGAGTTCCAAGCTTGCTACCTTTTAATTTAATCAGATGCCCTTTGAATAAGATGCTGTATTTTAGGCACCCCAGCTAGGCTGATAGAGGGAGAGCTGAAGCACTGCTTCTTTCCCACCTCTGAAAAACACCTCTGGCCCACTGCTAGAGTTCATCCTGAGACACAAGAACCACAGAGCAAAGGAAAAAGCACCAATTCCTTACTTTCAGCAGGAGTCTCAAGACATCAAATACTTTTCCCAGCAAGGAGTGTAAGGGTTGGAGGGGACACTGCTGGGTAGGCTGCCAAGCTGACTCTAGTCCTCATTTTCCATCTGTCTCTCCTGAATCCTTTTCATCTTCCCCCCTCTCCAGATGCCAAGGAAAATGGATGCACTATAAAGATCAACAGGTTGGGATGTTCCAGCTCCTTCTTTCCTGCTAAGCAGGAACAGAAAAGCAAAAGCAGGCACACAAGTCCTAAGCAACAGGACTGCCCTAAAGATACATCCCGAATGCCACCACCACAGTAGCTACGTGTGAAAATGAGTGGAACAGTCAAATCTCGTGGCTGTAAGGCCTCCATCTCTCTGTGCAGCTTTCCAGAACTGTCCATAAGAGGTCACCAGCACTCAATCACAGCAGGAGCCTCGCCCTGCAAATGAAACCCCAGGCACCAGCCCTCCAGCCAAAAAAAAAACCCGTTGCCTTCAGGCAAAGAGGAGAACAGAAAACTCAGCCCCTTCTTCACTCTCTCCTACGTGAGGAGGAAACCTCAGTGGGGAAAAGGGGGCTCAGGAAAACAGGTGCTCGTGCCTTGGCCTCAGGTTTGGAGGAGGCAGCTGGGGAGCCCACCAGCTGCAGGGATGGGCAGATGTAGGGCTCCCAGCAAAGCTCAGAGAAGTCATGACTTCTCCATTGTCTTTCTTGGGGAAAGATTTAAGTCAGCAAGCTATGCCCTAGGTATTAAAAGTGCCAGAGGATTTGGGGGTTGATTTCAGCTGCCAAGAAACAAGCTGCAGAAGAGGAGCAGACTGCTTGCCAGGGCATGGAACTGGACACTACTGCTGCTCTCCTTGGAAAGCTGTGTCCCTGCTGCAGCCACCCACAGCCCCACTCTCCATCCTCCCTCTGCAGGAAGTTCTCCCACCACAGCCTGTGTGGGACACCAGGCAAGACTAACCATGCTGTGCCACAAGGCAGCAGGGTCTGCCTGTCCATCCCCCATCCCTGCTGGCCCAGAGCTGACTCTGGAAGGAAACCTGGTGACCTGGGAGCCGAGGCACCTGCTGTAAAGGGACATCCCATTATCTCATGGCTCTTGAGACAAAACAATGCCAGAACCCCCCCACCCCCCAAGCTGCAGCCTCTTTGCTGTGCCCTGTGGCTGATAACCTGCCTAGAAACCCTTCAACTGCACTGAACCCCAAAGCAGGTGGGCAATTCATAAGCCCCCCACCCCTGTTTCCTTCTGCCCTGCAACCAGGACAATTTCCCTGCCAACCACACAGGACCTTCATGGCTACAGAAGTCCTGGCTACCTGCTGGCCCTCAAGATGACACGCTTGCATCTGATGGAAGCCTTGTGGACAGGACACAAGGGCTGTGATGGAGCCACGCTGCTGCTTCAATGCCTAAAGATCCAAAAGTCAGGCAATTGGGCTGTGACCTCCTCTGAGCCCACTGCTCCATTTGCAAGCCCAAACCCGTGATGGCCACCTCTCCACCAACCCCTCCTATCCCAGGAGGAGGCTCTGCCCTGAAGCACCCTGCTGGCTCGCTGGGGATTGCAGTCCCAAGCCCAGCAGGGCTGCTGCATCCCTCTCTCCTGCTCTCTGAAGCCCAGCAGCATGAGGATGCAGTGCACGGAGGAGAGGGGGGAAGGAGCTGAGTGCTAGCCGGGCTGTCCTCCTGATGAAGGACAATGACAAGCCAGGATTCATCGTCCACAGCTGCTCCTCTAGCTCCCCATGAATATTTACAGCCAGGGAAGGAATCATACAATGAGCTGTTATTTTATTTGCAGGGAAGAGGGCAGCCTGAACCCCCCCAGCTGCCTCCAGCACTGGGTCTAACCAGCTGCCAGAGGCACGCTGACTTTTTATGCACACCCACCTCACTACTGACCTGCTGAAGGCTAAAGGAGATCAGAGAAGTCAGAGGCTGATGGACACACTGCTCAGTGCTCTGTTGATCTCTGTGACATGGAAGTGGCAGATCCAGACTAAAACTCAAAGCTGTGAGACCACTCCCAGGTCTCAGCCTGGGGTTTAGGACTTGCTGGGGTGCTGAGCTGGGCTGGACTCACAGCACAGCTAAGCCTGAGAGGGTTAATGCCTTCCCTCTAAGGGCAGCAACCATCTGACACTGCACTGCTACCAACCTGCTACATTAACCCAATAAATCTGCCTTTCCTTTGCATTCACCTTCACCCCAGAGCATCAGCTGCAAGAGGGACCACAGCTTGCCAAGCCTCAAGATCACAGACAAGTTCATTGAATGGTTTAAATAGGAAAAGACCTTTAAAATGAAGTCCAAAATGTTAATCTAGCACTGCCAAATCCCTAAGCACCACACTTAGATGTCTTCTAAATACCTCCAGGGATGGTGACTCAACCACACCCCTGGGTAGCCTGGTCCAGGGCTTGATAACCCTTTCAGTGAAGAAGTTTATCCTAATATCCAAGCCTGTTATTACCCTAATAACCAAGCCTGTAGCTTGCAGGGGGTTGTTGTGACCCTTGAAGTACCTCAGCATTTTCCTCATCCTTTATCACTGTTTCCACCCACACCCAAGAGAGGCTGTAGGTTCTCCCCAGCCCTCCTTTGATTGCTGATGCACTTCTACAAACATTTTTTACTGTTTTTGCAGCAAAGCTGGGCTTTGGTCTTTCTAGTTTTCTCCCTGTATAACCTCATGACATTCTTGTAGTCCTCCTGAGCTTCCTGCACCTTCTTCAAAGGCCAGAAACTCCTTTTTTCCCCTCCCCTGAGTTCCAGCAAAAGCTTTCTGCAGGCCAGTCTACTTCCCTGCCAGCTCATCTTCTGTGCCTTTAAGATTTCTTTCTGCCCAGCCTTCCTGGTCTTTTCTGTCCTTCAGGACTGGGGCAACTGGGACTCAGTCTACCCTCTGGAAGTCCAAGGTGGCAGTTCTACTGACCTTACTTCTCCAAGAACTGGAAACTCTCACTAAGACCATCTCCAACCACCACATCACCCCCAAGTCCTCTGTTCACAAACAAGAGGTCCATCAGGGCACCTTCCCTGGTGGGCTCCCTCTCCAGCTGTGCCAAGAAATCATCTGCCCCACCCTCCAGGAACCTCCTAGGCTGTTCCCTCCCTGCTGTATGGTACTTCCAGCAGACATCTGCTGTGCTGAAGTCCCCTGAGAGAACAAATGGGAGTGACTGTGAGACTTCACATATATAAAGCTACTTATAGAATATTTCCCCTTTGAGACAAGTCTCTTGCAGCAGACCTGTTGTGGTGTACACTGACCTGTGATCAAAACCCCCAAAATCCTGGCAGGGTGACCAGGCTTGGAGCCAGGTACTGATCTGCTGGCTCTTCCCAGTTCTTTCTCATTCCCTGCAACTGGTAGGATATAGAACTCTACTTGTCCTCCTGGTCCCCTAACCAGTCATCCCAAGGCCCTAAAGTCTTGCCCTGGGACTTCTTATTGTGAGCTTTTTGCTGCCTCCTGAGAAGTCAATACTGGATAATGATCTGAGGGCCACAGCAGGGTAGGAAGGTTCTCACCACATCTTTAACATCTCCTCCCCAGGGAGGCAGCAAACTTCCCTAAGTGGGTCTGGTCTGTATTTTGGGCTTTCTGTTGCCTTTTGACAAGGTGTAGACAGACTTAACCTTGGCAGCATCTCCAAGCTAGATGAGCCATTATCCTCTTTATTGTTCAGTTCCCCTTGCAGAGCCTCATACCTATAATGCAAGGGCACCTCAAGAAGTGGCACAACCGAAGCAGGACTCAGCCAGAAGGGATTCTCAGGAGAAAGAACAATTTCTTTTCCCACCTTGCTGCTCTCCCCACCTTGGGAAGAGGGAACAAAGATGTGAGAGAGTTTGCTCTGCTCCTTTTGTGAGCTGCACATCCCCTTGTACAGGTCTTTACTCTTTCTTTTTCAGACTTTGCTCACAAACACATTCTGGATCTCCAAGCCAACATCTGGCAACACTCTGACAGAGTCCTCCAGGGGAAAGCTGGGCAGTCTGCTGAGCCCTGTGGTTTGGAGAAGCTGCAGGTGAGTTTACTCTGGTAAGCAGCTGCTGTTACTTCAGTGCTCCTCAACTTCTGAGCTAAAAACCCCTTAGCCTCAAGAATATCTTCTCTCCCATGAGAAGGTGGCAACAACTCTCCAACAGGCTCCTTCAAGCTCCTACCCTTCTCTAAGACTGGCAAGCAACTCCCCCTGCTCTGTAGTCACAACTGGGCATTGCCCATCAGCTCTTCCCACCTTCTCAGTCCTCTGAGTCCAGGCATTTTGTGTAGCTGCTGATGGTTGTGGGTAGGAGGGTGGCTGAGCATGAAGAGGACCCTTACTCAGAGGATGGGGAGAGTTTTCCTCAAGGGAAGAGAGCACTACAAGCACAGGATTGTCCCTGCCAAGCAATCTGCCTCTCCCCTGGCCAGGGGAGTGGGAGAGCACTGCCTGCTCCCATTAAAGTCAGTGCCCTGTTGAGAAGCTGCAAGCAGGCAGAGTCCACTTAGGGAAAAACACAGAGCACTGTAGGACAGACTCTTCTAAAACACTTTTGTCTTTGGCTAATCACAGTAATAAGACCTCCTGGCAAAAATCTGTACCTAATAAAAAGTTTGACAAGCCTAGAGAGACACTCAAAGAGAAGAGCAGTCAGAAGGTTTTATTCTGACCAGCTCAGGCACCCCAGCCTCTAAACCTCTCCAAGGCCACTGGCACAGAGATGCACCCAAGGGGTCACTCCAGTCCCACCCCAATAAAACCAGTCCCAGCACAGCAGCCCCACGGGTGTTTTCCAGTCCCAGCACCAGCAGAAGGAAAGGAGATTACCAGTGTCTGTCCCCCACACAGGCAGACACACAAACTTACCTTTCACTCCTTCCCTCACAAACCCTCTGATCACCATAGCAACTGTAATCCTAGGTCACGCAGCTAGAAAAAAACTAAATAAATGAAAAAACCCAGTGCAAATGAAGATATATACACTGTCACCAAACACAGCCTCTGTGGTGGAACCTCATTTTCATTACAGGCATAACAGTGGTTTTGCATAATTATACATATATTAAAGTCCATCATGCCCATCTTCAGTTAAAATTAATGAATTCAGTTCTAAATAAAAAGCATTGCTCATCACAGGTCAGGGTTTTTTTCTTTTTTTTTTTTTAAAGAGAAAATGTTTCTAAAAGCTCGAGTCACACTTGCATAGCTTTGGCTTAATCCTGAGATCAGCACAGGGAGGAAAAGGCAAAGATTAAGTCAGGTCTCAAGTAGAAACGTGGCTTTAAACATAACAGGAAACTTGCTACTTGGACAAAATGAAGCAGGAGAGGGAGTAATAAGTAAGAATCGAGCCAGATGCAGGAGCATACCTGGAACTGAGCCCCAGAGGGAAGCATCTTGGGGCCTTTCCCTTTGGTGCTGGCAGTGAAAGCAATCCAGCAGCATCCCACTGCAAGTGTCTGAGCTCAGGTCTGCCTGGCACCAGAATTTACTACACAGCTTGAAGTCAGGGTTTACAAGAGGAGGTTTATTTACTCTGATGACACAGCTACAAGGAGAACAGGACCAAAGGACAGCCCCAGCCAAGAAATCTCTGCAAAACAAAGGAACCTTTCCTCTTGGGTCCTTCCTTTTTTATGTTGAATTTGCTCCTGGTACCTTCATTGCCCACCAAATGCCAAAGTTCTGAGGCTGGCACCCTGTCCTCCTATTCATTACCAGGTTTTCAGGTCAGGACTGTTCACTGCCTACCAAGGCCACCCAGGCTGAGCAGAGAGCAGTGGCATGGCCACAAGCTCCAGGAAAAACAAGGGAAGAGTTTCAATGCCTCTAAGAATTCACCAGTGGGAACTGGGCAGGCATTGAGATATGGTGGCTGCTCTGGAGAGAAGATTCAAAATCTTCTCTGAACCAGGGAAGGAAACAAAAGCTGGTTGGCAGCTGGCTGAATATGAGGCCACAACATGCCCAGCTGGCCAAGGAAGCCAACAGCATCCTGGCTTGCATCAGACACAGTGTGGCCAGCAGGGCTAGGGAAGGAGTTGTCCCCCATACTCAGTACTGGTGAGGCCACACCTCAAATACTGTGTTCAGTTTCGGCCTCCTCATTGCAAGAAGGACATTGAGGGGCTGGAGTGTGCCCAAAAAAGCGCAGCAAAGCTGGTGAAGGGTCTAGAGCACAAGTCTTATGGAGAATGGCTGAGGAAACTAGGGTTGCTTTAGTCAGGAGAAAAAGAGGCTTGGAGGAGAATTTATTGCTCTCTACAGCTCCCCAAAAGGAGACTGGAGCAAGGTGAGACAAGCCCCTTCTCCAAAGGAACACGTGATAGGACAAGAGGAAACACCCTCAAGTTGTGCCAGGGGAGGTTTAGGTTGGGCATTAGGAAAAAATTCTTCACTGAAAGGGTTGTCAAGCCCTGGACTAGGCTGCCCAGGAAAGTGGCTGAGTCACCATCCCTGAAGGTATTTAAAAGCCCTGCAGATGTGGTGATGAGGAACAGGGTCTAGTGGTGCCCTGGCAGTGCTGGGTTAACGGTTAGATTTGATGATTTTCAAGGTTTCCTCCAACCAAAACAGTTCTAGGACTCTATGAATGCTCAGACCCACTGGGAGCTGTTGGAAAAGCAAGATCTATTTTGTCACCCCTCCTCCAGCCTTCCAGCACCCAAGATGCAGGATAGGCTGTGAGGAGCCAGGGGCCCTTCCTGGGGGTGGCACAGGGATGGGACCCTAAAGTGAGTGGGGAAGTCCCTGAAGGGACCATGCCTCAGTCCCCTTGATAGAAGGTGGAGCAGAAGGGATGCTGGAAGCTGAGGGTGCGACTGGGGAAACTGGCTCAGCAGAGAAATTTGTCTCAGGCAAGGAGCATGAGCACAGTGGTGACTCCTGAACTTGGAAGAAGCCTAAAAAAGCACAAGGCCTCATGTGAGGGATCCAGAGGGCTGAAGGTGTGTCAAGAGACCTGCACGAGCAGCCTCCATGGCAGATGAAAGGGGCTTATAACTGACCCCCTTCCCCGTGTCCCACACGGAACCAAATCCAGGAGCTCAGGAGAGAAAGGGAGGGAGCCTGAAGGAACGAACTGGGATAAATTCAAAGAGTAGCTCAAATGATGACCTTGGAAGCTTATCTCTGTCCCAGGAACACGGTGAAACACACACAGCACTGGGCTGTGGCGAACACATGCCTGTGCTGGGCCAGGGGCTCTCCTACCCCTCAGGGGCCCAGATTTGCTCTCCCGTGTTCCCACAGCAACAGCAAAGCGACCACATCCCTCCTCCTCCTCCTCCTCCTCCTCCTCCTCTCCTCTCCAATTAAAATCCCACTCATGGCCTCAGCTCCAGCACCCAGCCCCTTAATTGCTGCAATGAAGGATACGAATGTCGGCGATTCAGAGGCCAGCAAAGCAGAAAATTAACATTTAGCATGAAAATGATGCTACTGCATCATCCCCAGAGCAAAGCAAACAACCAGCCGGGCTCTTTGCCTCTCTACCTGCAGGCTTGGACTCGTCGGGTGCTGCAACAGCCCCACAGTGGGTCCTGCCCCACCCCAGCCTGCCACCAGGACAAGCTGCACATCAACGTCTGCTTTGCTGCCTCTGGGCTTCTGGTGAAGCAGATTTATACAGTCACTTCTGAGATAATCCTCCCTTAAATGTCAAAAGTGCCACATTAGTCACTGCATTGGTTCCTGCCGTGTTTACAGGGTGGAAAAAAGCAGCAGCATGCAGGATGAGGCTGAAGGGAAGAAACCTGCACCCTCAGGGTGTCCCTGGGGGTGAATCAGCTCCAGCTCAAGCCAGGAGTCAGATCTGCACCTCTTCCAGACCCTTAACTAGCTCTCTCCATCGCTGGTGTAAATTCCCCTCAGGCCTTTCCACCTCTTTGTTACCTAGGCTGTATTTTTGCCTGGTTGGACACAATTGAACAATAAAATGCTGTGTCCACCCAAGCACGGATGGGAATGCTGCTTAGCAGGCAGGGTGGGAAGGAGAGACCACCTCAGCCTGCTGGTGGGTCTCAGCACCTCACGGTGTTGGAGCCAGCTGGGCTGGAGGTGATGGCTCTGCCTCCGTGGTGGTCACCAAGCAGGAGTATGGATGAGGCTCCTGGTTCCTTCTGGCTGCCAATACTGTTTCCACTTCATCTGCAAACCCACAACACTGGAGCAATGCTCAAGAAAATGTAGACGATAACGAACCTTCCAAATCTGTGAGCAGTGGAGGGTTGTCCACTACACTTCCCCCCTCCGGCCAGGGCTCTGTATGCTGCTGGGTCTGCCACAGAGAGAGCTGCTGTTGCCCTGGCTCCCCTTGTGTGGGTGCCTGCACTTCCCTGCCCAAAAGGGAGATTATTTCAGCACATTTGGACCCGGATCTGTGACCTCTTTGGGTTCCTGAGGGAATCGTTGATGCTGAAGGAAGCATAAGAATAAATATTGAGCAGACACTGAGGGATTTTTAGAAAAGTCTGTTTTTTTTTTTTTTTTTCAGTGATATATTGTTTGTTGCTGGTTGGTTTGTTGCTTTTTTTTTCCCCCCTTTTGTTGCTTTTTTCTTCCCTTTCCCCATTTGTTTCCACGTGCCTGGGCTTACTTATAACAGCAGAAACTAATCAGTGGCCAACGATGATGAACAGCCCCTCACATGTTGTTAACTCTACACCCAATGGAAGGTGTAGAGTTAATAACAATTTTTAAAGACTTTGGCAAGAAGCACAAGGGTACAGGGGCACCAGGTCTGTGTATGTAGAGGGAACACACACAGAAAAGCAACTTTTTATCCATGCCACCCCATTTACATTTAGCTCAATTCTTTCTTAGAAATATCTCTTATTATCTAGAATGTGTGTAATATTTCTGTGTGTAGATCATATCTTGAAACAAACCCCTCATGATAAGGAGGGAGGAGAAGTGTGTAAATGGGAACATCAACTAATTGTGTTGGTGAAGCTGTAATTGAAAGAGGAAATGGGCTCAGCCCCTTCCATCGTTATCATCCCAGAGATTATTGGATGCAGTTAAAGGTGGTGATGGTGGTTTTAGAGGAAATACCAACTCATACTTCATAACCAAAGGTGGGAGAACTTGGAAGCAAGGTTTATAATCAAGGATTTGCATGGTAATAAGAACATCTGCCCGTGCATGGACAGCATCCCTTGGGTTCTTGCATGATGCCTCTCCGCCTTGTCTGTAGGCAGGTAGCTCTCTCCTAAGAAGGCACTGTGCAATTTAAGAGCAAAAGCTTGGATTAAAGGTGTTTCACTGAAAAATAGGCTCTCTTCAGATTGAAGAGAACAATCTGAGGCTCCAGATCTTCAGCTACCAGCCACACGGCCCGTGGTACCCAGGGTGGTTTGCTTTGAGGCAGCACCTTTGTCCACAGAGGTGTTCCTGACTGAAGGAGGGGCAGCTGCCCCCCCTGCTTGTGCTGGGTAGATGCCAGCCCTCTTCTTGGAGATGATCTGCCAGGCTCTGTGAAGGAACAGTGCTATTCCCTTAGCAGCAGGGATAAGAAAGATAAGAAGAGGAAGAAAGTTGTGGCAGCAGGGCAATGACAGGCAGCAAATCCCATCACGCCACGGTGAGCACCAACAGGTAACTTACACTGCCAAAAAACATCACCCAGGGTGAAGCAGCAGGAGGAAGGGGAGGAGGAGAGCTGCAGGAAGAGCTGCTGCTGTTCTGCACTGTGTTCACCAACCCTGCCCCTGCAAGCAGAAACAAAAAAATCCCCAAGCCACTGCATTTCTCAAAGTTTTCAGAAATAACAAAGATGAGTAAACCAGCAACAGCCAGAAGGGTTAAATTGCTGAATCCTCCCTGCTCCTCTTAATGTCACAAGCACGAAAGATGCTCAGCAGCTCTGCTGACTTACAAAGTGATGCTGAGGACTCCAAGGTCCAGCTGTTCAGCACCAGCATAAGGGAAAGGTCAGAGCCCCTACTACTCTGCCTGCTGCTGGAGCAAAAGCAGAGGCACGCTGCAAACTGGAGGCTGGGATGCCAGTTTTGGTGGAGGTGAGAGCTCTTTGCTTGTAAATTGAGCACATCTGCTCTGCAAGTGGCCTGGAGGCATAAATATTGAACATCACATTGCCAGCTCCAGCTCAAAGTGTGACAGTATCTTAGCAGAAATAAACAGGGGGCCTGGAAATCTGCAGAAGAAAGAAAAAGGGCTAGAGAAGAAATGTGTGTGTCTAAACAAGATAGAAGAAATGAATGATAACTCAAAGATCCCGAGCTCCTACAGGAAGCCAGCAGGCAAAGAACAAAAATGACATGGGAAAAAAAACAGAAGGGAGGCAGATCTCATAAAATAAAGTATTCACGAAGAGCAGGGAGTAGAATTATTTGGAAAGTCAGATCACAGGCAGACAAACTGAACTGGGCTGAACACATTCAGGGGCCTGACTCTGCAAGGCACAAAGTGCTTCCCAGGAGGTGCACCCTGTGTTTTGTATTGCAGCTAGTCAGAAAACCAGCAGGGTTTAATTCTTCTCTTTGCTGTGAAATGCTTGTGATGACAGCAGGCAAACCAAAGCCTCTTACCTCTGCCCCTGCCATAGCAAATTTTGAGGTTTTAGTTCTGTTTTGCTAAGTTGAAATCTCTGCTCCTGAGCCTTTGGCTGTCGTTGCACAAGAGGGTGTGCAGGGCACCTCTCCTGCAGCACCTTGCAGGCACCTCCAATTTGGGGGGAAATCATTCTGTTCTCAGCAAAAAAGAAATGAGAAAGTTTACTGAAGATCTCCAAGTTTTACATTTCTTTTGTCAAAATAATGATTTTCCTGCTCAGTGACATTTCCCTTTTTTTCCCCTCAGGCTTGCTCAACTCATTTCCAAGCTGGTTGTGTTCAGTCCTTCATAGGACCTAGCTTTACAAAACTTCTCCAAACCCAAAGAAAACCCCAAAACACCAACACTGCCAGCTTCCCATGAAAGAAAACAGTGCTCACACTGGCCATTGCTTCCCATAGACCTAATTTCATAAGGAAATATTTGGTAGTAGTAAGGAAGACAGGTGAAAATGGAGAAGCCATGAGAAGTAGTGCACTAGTAGCACACTTCATTCACTTGGCAGCTCTGAGACAGAAGAAATACTAAATCTCAGTGTTTCCCATGGGCAGATTGAGGATTTCACGTGCAAGAGAAGGTGGGAAGCAGTAAGGGTGGCCTCTGCCCTGCAGCTGCAATAAACCACGTCGACAGGCCCAGAGGCAACGGGGAGAGGGGAAAATGTACAGGGAGTGCTTAGAAAAACAGGCTGAAAAATGCTGGAAAGAGGTGGAGGAACCAGCTGGCAAGTCAAGGTGAAGAGAGCTAAACCTAGCCTGGCAGAGCAGCAGCCAGAGCAGGACATGGTAGTGGTGTGTGAGCACGTGGAGGAGCTCAGCACTGAGCAGGGAGAGGGATTTCTGGTGGCAGACGTGGGGGAGAGCCAGGCACGAGGGCAACGTGGCAGCAGGACAAACCAGAGCAATGTGGGGCTGATGGTGGCAAAGAACCTCCTGGCAGGAGCTGCCTGCAACAGAGTCCCCCGTGGGAAGTGGGGAGTACAAGAGGCTGAATAGACGCCTGGGCAAATCCTGGGCTGCCCTCAGGTGTTGTCGGGGAGGTGGGTGGGTGATGACAAGTTTTGCCTGGTGCCAACAGCCAGGCATAGCTGGGAAAGGCAGCTCGTGCCAGGAGAAACTGCACAACCTGCCCTGACACAGAAATCCCCAGCAAAAACACAAGACTGGGGTTTTGGTATTCTGCTTCCTCTTTGGGAAGGGTGGATGTTTCCTCTTTCTTCTTCTTCAAACAGTTAGTAAATAATTAAAAGAGAGAGACAAAATATTCTCTAAAGATAACCTAGTCTTCTGTTTCCATGGCAACCTCCTTCCTAAGCCAGAAGCCTTTTGCTGAAGTCACAGGGTGGCCAGTGAAAGCCCTTTAGCCGGGAGGCAGGAGTGGCGGCGTGACCCCGCTGGGAGCATTGTGCAGAGCAAAAGGACAGTCAGGAACCTCAAACCAGGGCAGAAACAAAGAGCTTTGGCCTCCTAAGTCCCTTCCAGGGACAACTGAGAATGAGCTGAGAAAGGGGCTGTAAGTCATCCTGTGACTCTGCTCCCCTTCCAGCTGTCTCAAGTGAGGCCACACTCCTGTCTTGTTGGAAGATGAGAGCAACTTCTATGCACCGATCTCTAACCTGTCTCTTATTCCTCAGCTGAAACATTTCACAGCCCACACAACTGCCAGGCCAGCTTGGAGTCCCACCTCCAAGTCCCCTTATGGCCACCCCTTAAGGAAACACCCTGTGTGATGAGTTCTCTGGGGGCTGGATGGGTTTTGTTGGGTTTATTTTTGGGAAGCCTTGCCTCTGGCTTCAAAGCAGCTCTGGGTTTGAGTCTAAGCCTTGTGCAGCAAGGGCACTGTGCAGCTATTTGGGGACTGAATGCCCTCCTTCCCCGGGGGTATGAAACCACACCTCCTGCCCCTCTTCTCTGCCCATTCGAGAGCAGGCAGAGGCAAATCACCCAAAGAACCACCAGTGCAAAAAAAGCATTTAAAGACCCTTATTATTGCTTTAATAAATCTGAACCAGCATCCTTTCTGCAAGGACAAGGAACCCGGGCTCTCCTGTCCTCTCCCCACCAGCCTGACCTCCCTGCAAGTAAACGTGCACGGTTGTAACAGGACAAACACTCCTTCCAGCAGATAAATCAAGTCCACACAGCAATTATCCTGCTCCTGGTCCCCTTTGACGCACTTGCTGTTTACAGCTCAGGTTTGGTAAGATGCAGCAGCAGCTGCTTAAAAACCAGACAGGTCACAATGAAAGCAGAACATCTGTTTTGTACTGCCCACTTCACGATGCTTCACGTGTCAGCTGGGAGAGCTCTGAGAAGGCTACAGGGGCCCTGTTGATCTAATAGAAGAAAAAAAATGGGACAGGAATCTCCCAAGGGATCCCTGCTCCTTCCTAAGCAGAGCACAAGCCTCCAAACCTTCCCGTCTCTGCTGGGCTGCTATCCTCTCCCTGCTGTCCTCTTCTCTGACACATCCTCGTGGAGCTTCCCTGGGGTGGCAGGTGATATCCAGAATACTTTGTGCCCCCCCCTGCTGAGTGGCTGCCTACCTGCAAACCTAGGGAGGCTATGAAACCTTGGAGCTGCTGCAGGAGGAGATCCAGGCTGGCCCTGGCCAGGAATGCATCCAGTCACACCGCTGGAAAGGCAAGGAGAGATACAGCCTCCCCAGGTCTTGCTGCAGCCACGTGGGGAGATAATCATATCTGCCATGCTCGAATCCTGGATCCTGAGGCAGGTGATGGTTCAAGGAGTCAGTCTGTCCTCACTCTCCACGCTGCACTCATGCTCCTCTGAAAGGCAGAGGCGAGGAGAGCTGCAGTTCTTCTCCCTCTCCCCCATCTCTCCAGCTGCTGAGCCAGTTAGCCTGGACACAACACACAGAAACATCCTCACGTTTCCCTGCACACACACACACACACACAGAGGCCAAGACTCCCTGCTCTCCATGTCTGCAGCTGGCAGGACTCTGGTCCCAGCTACACTCAGCAGAGGATGAAGTTGGTGCTGGAGAGGAGGCAGAGCTGCCACTGAGCTCAGGATGTTCTTGTAGGGTCTTCCCACCGGGACTTGGAACAGGATTAGCCCTCAGCCAGGGGATTCACTATGTTTGGTGTTGTTAAAGTCCCCCCTTTTGCTTTTAATTTGTCATTTTTAAAACTCGAATTTTGTCAACTTTTAATATATATAGCTATAGATACAAAAATAACAGGTTTCTCTAGAGATGATTTTTGCACCTTTGGGCTTCTAAAATAACATATCACAACTACCGCAAAAGAAAGGGGGAAAATTTCCATTTCCTTTCCCCTTTTTACTCCCCCCACTCTTCCACCCTGCCTCTCCCACTTCAGATTTCCCCACATATCTTGCCAATTCTTTTTCCCCCTTAGCAGCTTGCTTTCTTTGGAAAACGCAAAAGACAAAACCAACAGAACAACGACAAAAATACGCCCCGTAGCCTCCATCCCCTCCTCCCCTAAAGCACGCCTGCTGTGTTCACACACTCTCTTCAAAGCAAGGCTTTTCACCTCAAAATGCTTCCCCTGCTCCATGGCTGTTTGCTTTTCCCTGCTGCCAGGGCCAGATTTCCACCTGCTGTAAACCAGCGTGAATCCACCTCCAGCCAGATCTCTGCTGCTTGACACCCACAGGAGCGCACAATCGCGTTTTGCCAATTTAAGCTCGACCTGAAGATCCAGCCCATGATCTTTAATGTTTGAAATGGAAGCATGGACAATAAGGAAGTTCCCAGAAACAGGCAAGGCAAACCCCAGATGCTCTTCCCTTGCTGCTCACTCTGCTCCCCTTCCCTTCGACCCCCCCACCCTCCTCGTTTGGTGTAGCACCTCCTTCGAGTCCCTGTTTGCTTGTTCCTCCTTAGCACTTTCTTGGATTTCATAATCTCTCGGTAAAAAAAATAAATAAATCGATCTCTCTCTCTATGTATATGTATATAACTAAACAGCTGCCGTGTGACAGTCACCTGGCTGGGGGGGTCCCATCCCTCCCAGCCCCACGGCCTCTTCTTGTCTCTAGAGTCTCTGCAGCGATGGTCCAGCTCTTGCCCTGGGGCAGGACTGTTCCCGTATTGCTTGCGCTCTCCCACGCCTCTGAGGTACGGTACCGGAGTATTTATTCCATATATATATTTA
>NW_008606478.1:0-17297 GCF_000691845.1 Merops nubicus
AGATGTTTGCACTGGGGTGACTTGAACACTTTGGGGAGGATTTGGGACATGGTGCCTGCAGGGTGTCAGCCAGGATCTAGGGGGACAGCAGAAATTTGATTTCCAGCAAGTTTGGACAGACAGGGTGAGCAAGCCTTTCAACGATATACATGAAGCCTAAATGTGGTAGTCTTGGGAGTGTGCTCGTGGGTATGCCTGTGCCAGTATCATCACTTCTATGCTAGTTCAGCTCTGTGCAGGAGGGAGAATAAATCACCCACGGCTTCACCTGTATCAGAAGCTGCATAACTGGCAGTTTCAGCACGTACAGGCAGATGGATCCTTCTTCCTTGTGTTCTTGGCACATGGAAGACATAAGACCCTGGAGTCCATCAAGGGTCCGTAGTGGGTCGGGTGTTGTTTCATACCTTCATCAATGCCATAGGCAGTGGCACTGAGTGCACCCTCAGCAAGTTTGCTGATGACACCAAGCTGGCTGGTGCAGTTGACATGCCAGAGGAACCAGAGGCCATCCAGAGGGACTTGGACAGGCTGGAGGGGTGGCTCAGGTGAACTTCATGATGTTCAACAAGGCCAAGTGCAGGGTCCTGCGTCTGGGCAGGGGCAACCAACATTACCAATACAGGCTAGGAGAGGGCATGTTAGAGAGCAGTCCATTGGAAAAAGACTTGGGGGTCCTAGTAAATGAGAAGCTAGAAGCAGAGACTGTCGGTGAAAATCTGTCATTAACTTCAGAAAGAGCAGTTAGTTAGGAGAGACTGAGCTGAGAAGTAAAATCACAGAACAGAATTAATTCTAACTCAAGCCAGGACAGCACCACTGTTCAGTGACTCTATTCCTGTACTTGGATTTTCACCCAAGATCCTCTTTCTGAATTTTTGTGGAAATATGGTGAAAAGAGCCATCTCACTAGACCTGAATACACCATGTGTCACCTTCCACTGACAGCCAGAATCTTGTGGAAGTTGCTCCATTTCTTCTCTTGATGGAACTCCACTTCTTGAAGCAACTAATTTATGTTCCCATGCTGGCTTCCTGGATCCACAGCTTGGTGCTGTTCTCCTTGGGAAGTCACTCATATTTGTCAGACACATAATCTTTCTATTACAAGAAATCTAGAAGATATAAATCTAGAAGATATAAAAAGAAGCTGTTTTACCCCTTTCAGTGTGTAGTTTGTTTCTATCTCTTATTAGACTGACAAAGCAGCATAAAGTCTATCACATTTCTTCTGCTTTTCTTCCATGTCAACACCATTTAGAGAAGGTATATCAATTTAAGAAATTTAGTTAGAAAATTTGTAGGAAAGCACCAACAGGAAAGATAAAATAAAGCAGAGAACAAAGATGCCAGAAGTAAAATTGTCTGACAAACATTAGAACTAATACTAAAAGGGGAGAAAAGAAGTACAAAAAGCCTCAAAAAACCCACAGAAACTGTGTAAAAAGCAATGCATGACTTCAGAAATGGAAAATACAAGGAACATAACAAATTATTTCAGATCTCAACCTATGAGGAAGAAATCTGATTTCAGAAGAAAGAAAGAAAGAAAGAAGCAGCAGCTATGGAGATACTTTTATAAAAGGATGTACAATAAAAGATTTGAAAATTGTGTCCTCCAAACCACTTTAAAGAATGGTGAAAGAAAGGGATACATATTAAAATACACTAATGATGCAACATCTATTACATATTGTTCTGTCAGTGAAAAAAAAAGTATTTTGATGGGTGTGTCAACCAATCATGTTTACCCCACCAAAAAAACTAAACAAACAAACAAAAAAACAACTCCCCCCCCTCCCTCAAACTCTCTGAAGTAATAATTTCAAAATAGCTGTAAAAACTGACTAGGAAGATTGTGGAAGCAAACAGCTCACAATTATCTCTGTGGCTGGAAAGAGATCAAACCTTATTTCTGTGCTATTTTTATGAGAGGCAAAGTAGGACAGCCCTATCACACTGCTTCAGATAATAATGCAAACAAAGGCTACTCGAGAACACACAGTTGAGTGAAACACCAGCAAGTTGTGAGTTATGAACAGAGCCACAGCATGTCTCCCTGAAATTAGAGATTTCTGGAAAAGTCTGCCACGTGAAACAGCAATCTCATGGAAGCAGGAAGAGGAGCTCCTGGGCACAGCTCACCACGGCCATCAGTGGACCTATGAGCCTCCAAAGATGGCTCAGAAAGGAGATTTACAGCAGGAGGAGGAAAATGCAACTTTTTCTTGCAGGATCAGGGCTGAGCCAGACATGCTCAAGGTTGCTGATGCAGGGTTGTCCACAAAACCACGGCAGCACATTGCCTCTGAATTGGGGCTGCTGGAAAATGCACTGCTGTTAATAATTCAGGGCATTGGCTTAAAGATAGGTGACCCTGCAGAGCAGACATGTACATTTCTCCAGTATCACCCTTAAAATCAACTTCTGCAATCAAACACACAAACAATCAAAGCCATAAAAAGCTGTTGGCAGGTGGGGAAAACAATACATGAATGTTACAGTCAAGTTACCTTTGACTGCATCAGTGTTATCCCATAATATTTCTACATTTGTAAGTGATCTTCATTGCCTGGCATTATGTAGCCACAAAAGATTGGCTGTTTATTTGGCAAATCAAGCATTAAACTATTTTGCCCTCAGGCCACCAATTCTGAAATTCGTAGGCAGAATAATTGGGACAGTCCATAGGCTGCTGGTTGTCTACCAGTGATATGCCTAAAAGCATTTATGAAATTCAGCAAATAACACTCGGGGCTGTAGTTAAATCTGGAGGCCAGACAAAATGACTGTAATCCATTCTAACCTTGATGCCATTAAACTGCAAATTGAACCACAGAGAAATTAATCTACTAGCTACACTGACATGGTGGCACCACTTTGCAAGTACTGTACGGAAGCTGTCATAAGTGTTTGGCAACTAGAATTCGACTGACCATGGGCAACCTTCATTCACACCCTTCCACACACTTAATAACACGTGACCTGTGGTCTCCTCTACTAGCCACACTGACATGGTGGCACCACTTTGGAAGTACTCTATGGAAGCTGTTTTAAGTGTTTGTGTTTGGCAACTAGAATTCAACTGACCATGGGCAACCTTCATTCACACCCTTCCACACACTTAATAACACGTGACCTGTGGTCTCCCTGCCAGGAAACAGGACACAGATCCTCCCTCCTCTATAAAATGATGTTTCCAGACCTTGAGGACTCTATATTGCATCATCATTCTCCCATGAAGGCCTTAAGCCATGCCATGTGGAAAAAATGATGTCCCTTTGGGATCAGTCAGTTGTACAATATGAAGACAATCTGAAGGACATTAAAGGTCAAGTGCTTTCCCAAAATGGATGATACATGGGAGGAGTTAAAACACCAAATTGCCCCAATCAATCTCAGCCTGTTGTTACTGGGAGTCTTTTCCACCAGAAAGAAAAAGCTTATGCCACCTATGGCCTGTGATGGACTGATGTGAGGGACAGGCAGCTCCCCACCACCCCTGAGAGGACAGCCATGGGTGAAGGGAACAGGGACCTTATGGAGGGCTATCATGTCTCCTGTCAGGGGAATAAGCAAGGTAAGTCCCAAAGCTTAGACATAGAGCAGTGCCATGGAAACAACACAGGCAGATGAAGATGTCCTGAAGCAGATCATTACATTTCAGTTGCCCACTTATCTCTATGTCAAAGCCCAGGAGTTCAGGTACACTTTTGGCAAGTAAGAAAGCAAATATCCACACACACAAATTTAAATTTAGTTAATTGCATGCTTTTTGGTTTCTGACCTTTTGTTTCTCATTTGAATTGCATTTTTTACTCTGTAGACACAATGAAGAGATTGGGAGCTGAGGCTGCTGCTCTGCCTGGCATGGGGTCCCTTGGCAGGTCTTGAGGGGGAATGTCTACCGGGTGGTGCCAGGTACTTCAAAGAAAAAGGAGAGCACATACAATTTTTCCCTATATGTTAACATGTAGTTTTGAGAACTTTATTCCAATCCTGTAAGTGCCATGGATAAATTAAACTCAAATGGATTAGATATTATTTCACAGTGCAGTGAAAGTATCTCCTTTGGGTGTCTAAATTGTCCCTACACTGTAGTTTCCAAATCCAACTGCTAATTTCAATCAGATCTTACAGAACAAGGAAGAAGTTTCAAAAGTAATTAATTTCTTTCAAGGTGTGAAAAACCAGGCAACTTAATAAGAAAAAGGCAGTGTAAGTATTGTAACTGGTGGAAGGATCATTGCATGAGCTCAGAGTCTAGCACACACCAGAGAGCCAGATAGAGAGCATATAAATATCAGATAAATCTTGGCCAGGATCTGAAATTAGTCATGAGATGTAAACCTGCTTCATCAGTCCCAGTGTTTGGGAAACCTGTGTGGCCAATAGACACACATGCTTGTGTTTCTCCTTATGCAGACTTGGCCAAGTCCTCTCTGATCCACCAATGTAAAGAGAACAGCTGTGCCCAAAACAGCACATGGAATGAGGTGCACTGAACAGGAGGGAGCACCTGCAAAGCAGGAGGAGAAGAAGAGGAGTCTGTCACCCCACTCAGGTGCTCTGCAGACCACTGGAGGCTGAGACCTTGATGCTGGAGAGCTGTTTGCCTTAGCTACTTTCTGCAAGATTCTGGAGCAATGTTTTCTGTTATTCAGAACAAAAAGATTAGATGAATGCCATCAACACAGGAAGATTGATCCAGCAGTGCAAGTTATTTATTCGTGGTCTCTAACTGCATTGAGCACTGAAGAGCCATCCTCTGTTCATGTCAATGTTGGTTTTTTTTTTCCTCTCAACAGTCATTTCTGGGACCTTTCCCTCATTGTGAAGATTCAACAGGGAGTTTCAAAAGACTCCTGGAACTATGAATTTTTACTGTCCGTTTCTTGGTATTTCAAGTAACTCTAGCCTAGGTTGCAATGATTTTGTTAGGAATAAACCAACCATTTCAAGGGAGAAGTGTGAAATGAGTTTCTCACTTCCCCTATGAGATCATGCACTGTTAAAGAAGTAAAACTCTCACTGGTATTCTGCCCTGCTTCACCTCTGCTGTCCCCAAGGATGTCGCTAGCAGGAGAGCTTTTCCTGGTGGATTGATGCAATCATTCAGGTATGGTTCTGTCCACAAAGAAAATCCTCCTGAGCATGGGAGTATTTACAGGGAGCTTACTAGCTCTCACAGTTCACTGGTTAAGACACTCCCCAATAGATCAGATGTACAAATTGCTTCTCTGCTTGAAGAGACATAGCCTCCACTGCCAGGGTGACCATCTCACCAGCCCAGCCCTGGGGGAGCTCGGATGTTCACCAGCTCTCTTGGGGACACTAGTCCACTCTGCAGAGCAGTGGAACATGCAGGTATGTGCTGATTCCCTTAGTATGCTTCTCCATGCTTAGTACTAATCCCTCCTCCTGGGAGCACTCAGCTGTGCTAATGAGAAGGTGTCACAGCTCAGCAAGTGCCTAACCTGCTAAGGCAAACAAAATATTGGCTGGAACTAATACAGATAAAGATGGCCCTGGTGTTCTTTCTTTTTCATTTTCTTTTTTTAATTTTTTGGTGCCAGCCAAGCTGTATGTACAATGGGTTTTGGATTCCTTCAGCTGCAGAGAAGGGCATGTGATTTATTGAAATTGGAAAGCTTGCAGACAAAAAAGGCTGTGAAATTATTTTGTATTTGACACAATCATTAGTAGTATTATTTCTTCTGGAGCTGGGGAGGACACTTATAAAACATCTAACAAGCTGCTAAGGAGATTGCCTAAAGCACTGATTTTCAAAATGTGCTTCTAGAGCTTATTCTTCCATGCTCTGTACGTATTTCAAGGACCAGTTTCTTTTTATGAAAGGGACTTCAAATGATGTTTTTGAGGGGTGTTTCTGAAAGTTTAGTGGACACACTCTTCAAACATTGGGCCTGAGGTTACCTGCTCATTGCACGATAAAGAGGTGATTGAAAGAGGCCAGTACAATACAAGCAAGTGTGCTCTAGAGCAGAGGTGTGCAGGCAGGGCTCTGATTTTACTTTGTATGCACATGCATTGGTGCAAGGCCTCCAGATCTATTTTTCCACACTGAAACCAAGCACAGTTAGCCAGGCATCAGTCTCTGAACTGTCGGAGGAGTTTGGATGGTCTCTTATGAGTAACCTTCTATTATCTGCTTCAGCTTGGAGTTTCTCAGTGGTCCAGTTTGCCTAGAAGTCCTGGTCTAGCTAAAATGCATGCTGGTGGAAGACCAGGTGGCACCTGGTGGCACCTTTTCAGTATGACCTATTTCATACAGTAGCTGTATGTGGCTTGTCCAGGTCTCAGGAGAAGGAAGATTTGATGAGCAGCAGAAACCAGCTTGTCCCTCTGACAGCTCTGCTTATGTGCTGGAGTTGAGCTCCTGCATAACCACATTGCCACGTCAGGGACTGAATGTGCCTTCTCCTGGAGAAAAGCAAATACAAGGACTTGGAAATTGATGTTGGGCAGATCTGCACAGAGAAACCCCGTTCCTCTGCTTAAGGGGACTGTCCCTTTATTTTAGCAGGAACTGCCTTTCTAAAGGTAAGCATGGAGTTTATTATCAGTCATCTCTAGCTCTCATCTGACACTTTTAATCAGCAGATAACAAATTATGTTGTGGAAAAAGGTCAAAATCATGATCACCATTTTAAAGATGGAGAAGCTGAGACACAGAGCCCAACAGTCTCGGAGAAAGTCACCCTGCAGGCAGCTGCAGAACTGAGGACAGACTCTCACAGTGCCCAAGTCCAGCCCAGTGCTGCAGCCTCCCTGTTCCCATCATTATGGCTAGAAAGACTACCTCTAATTGCTGTTGAATGATTGAAAGTGGAAGGAACTGTTGTCATGGATACAGCATCCTCAGGCTCTCCTCTGCCTTGGCTGGAGCCCTGCTCATCCACAATAGCTCTGTCATCTTCAAACATCAGTGCAATAACAAGCCCAGAAACAGGGATTCATTTGCAACTGCTGAAATGTGTGCTGTGTAATACAGAACAAACTGTTAGCTGTGACCCTCTGAGGCTGACTGAGCTGGTTGATTCACCAATTTCTCTAGCATGAACTGGAGCAGATTGTCAGGACCTGTTGGATCAGTTACTGCCTGTAACTTCTGTGCAGGATTTACACTTCTGCCCTTCACAGCACAGCAGCACCTGTATTCTCCCTTTCCCCACCTTGGGTAGTGTCTTTTCTTCACAGTAGGTGGTCTCATCAGTGAAGAGGAAGACACTCCTCCCCCCCAGCCACACACACATCCCCCAAGGAGGTTTTAGCTGTAGAGAGGCACAGATGAGCACCCATCTGCAGTGCTGAGAACTTGGCTCACAACCCAGAGACAAACCTGACCCGTCTTCCCTGCCTGTGCAGGGACACTCAGCTCACCAGAGCACCACATCATCTCCTTCTCAGAGGTGCTGGCTTTCCCAGCTAAGCTCAGTACAGCTTTCAGATCATTCTCAACCCATGTCTCTTCCCAACGAGAGGCTCTACCACAGTTTCGGAGCCAATAGCCACAATAACTGACAGCACACCTGAGGACAGGCATATTTTGCTTACCTTTTGCAGGAAGAGGCTGTTATGCAGTGCTTCACAGAGACCTCCTTTCCCACTGTGCCCTCTAATCCATGCCCAGAACCATTACCAGGAAGAGGCCCACCTGGTGCAGGGTTTGGCCAGGTGTGAAGAACAGGGCTGCACGTTGATCCAGCAGCTTTAGTAAGAAGCTCATTTCTACTTTAGTTGTTGTAATGCTGTGTGGTTTTCTTCCTTGTCCAGTGTGGTTAAGATGAGTTTCACCAGGAAAAGAAAAACACCCACCATCTTTTATACCTCTGAAATGTTGAAATGGCCAGAGAGTCTGTCCAAGCAAGACTCAGCTCTGTGTCCTTGCACTAGTCTCTTTGAAATTGTAATTCCAGAGATTTACCAGTGCTTGGAACACACTCAACAGGTCCAATGTAGAGCAAATTGGGAGAAAGTCTTTTTTTTTTTGATGTCTGTTTTATTAATGTTGCCATATCAACCCCTCTTGCCCCAGACTGGGACAGTTCACAGTACCTAATAGTGGATGATGCTCAGTTCTAGAAGACCAAATGTTGCTCAGCCAATTACTGCATTGGGTCAACACCACCCATGCTGTCATTAAAAACATGTCAGCCTCCTCCTGAGAGCAGTATGCTCGGTGTTGTCCAGTTCTTCTCAGTCAGTCTGCCTCCAGGCAAACCATTCTCAATCTGCTGACTCTTCCAGCAGCCTGCCACTGAGCTGGGTGCAGTCTCTGTAGCACCTGCTCCAGCCCGAGGGATTGGCACAGGTTTGCCCATTGAACATCAGTGATCAGCTAGCAAAGGATTCTCCAGTTCACCACCATCAGCTTTCCTAGTCTGTGTTAGTTGTGTGCACTGTGGGTAAAAGGTACAGCCAATGTCCATTCTGGCTAGCTTGTCCTGTCCCCCTTTCATTCTCCTCCTCTTTTAAGAGGGAAAAAATGTTAACCTGTTAATCCACAATAAATTTGACATGGGTGATACCAGGCCTCAGAAACTCCCTGCTTTGGTTTTCTCAGTGTCTCCCTTAGGTTTTGATGGTTCATCCTCATCTTCCCTGCATAGCCCCTGCCCAGGCAGCAGGGGTAGTTAACCCCATAACTGCCCAGCTGGTGAAACCCAGCTGTCCAGCAGTTACACTGAGCTCCACAGCAGGCTGACAACTATCACACTCATTACATCTTCCTGAGGCAGAAAGGCTCAGACAATACTCAGTACTACAAAGGATCTGGACAGCAATTTCCAGGTAGAGAGCCTCTATTCTCCCTATGAAACAAAGCCCTAGGACGTGGCTTTTGGTGACTAATAGCAGCAGAGCCACAACATGAAATTGCTCGCTCTTTACTACCTGTGTGTGAGCTTTTTCCTGCCAAAAGGATTTAGCAACACATTCTGCTTTCAAAAAGAGCTGTGGAGAGCAAGTGGTAAAGAGGAGCTGCAAGAGTCCAGTTCCTTGGAAGTCAGTATGTTTTTGAAAGGTTTTCTGCAGGAGTTCAGGTGATGTCAGGCCAGCACAGCTGACTCTTTGCAACTGGTATTTCTCTCCTCTGATGGGAGCTAACAGGGAGATCCAACTGCTTGACTTTCTACTGTGCTACAGCTCAAGCACAAGGCAGGACCAGAAACGTCAATGTCTCTCTGTTTTCTGGGAAACCTGCAGGATTTCAGGATCAATCCTTCACTGCCCTGGTGTACCTGATGGGTGTGGGACAGCAGGACCAGCCCTCTTCCTGAGAGAGTCTGGGTCCTCTGAAGGCTTGTGCTGTTCTGATGAGCTGGATGTAGCTCATCTTCTGCAATATGGTTGGGAGCAGTGGTAGCTCCCCTTCCCACAGGTTCAAAATTCAATTTCTCATGTAAACATCCTCAGGAGACCCACTTCAGGCAGAGAAGACTGCATGAATGCATGAACAGCTCAAGACAGTACAGGCCTTTCTGTCCCTCTTCAAGGAGACAAACCATTATGAATCTGATCACCCAAAACCTTACCAGGAACTTTGTTAAGTGGAGGAACTACTTAATGCTAAATGCTCTGCTCCACACAATAAGCCCCTGCCTGGGCTCTACCCCTGATACCCTGCCTCTGCTGCAGATGTGGCATTGATAGCTGAGGCTGTGGGAGCCACTGCATGGCTTCTGGAGCAGGAGGATGATGTATTTCAGGTATGCTGCTGTCACAGTCCAGAACAGAAAATGAAAGATAGACCTCAAGGCAAACACCAAGTACTGCTCCTTCCTCAGGGTGTTGTGGGATGATGGATCCTCCAACATGACATTTAGCACTGCTTCAGGGCTTGTCTGGAGGACAGTTTGTACTTGGAGGATATTTTTCCTCTTTTGCAGAACAGACCCAAGGGAGTATACAGAGAGATTTAGATTCTGATTGCTTTCATGTTCTCTCTTATGGTGGTAGTGAGCTCTGATGAGAGATGGTATGTCAGAGCCTCCAGATTTAGTGGATTAGCCTCCACCATCACACTTGCCAGCAGTTTCATGGCCATTACAACAGGCTTATTTTGTAGCCTCACAATCACCCAATCTCATCATCCAGAATCTGGATGACACTGTGATCTTTGTGCAGCCAGGACCATTCAGAAGTGTTTGGGTTTTTTTTTAAATTTTTTCTAATACTGAGTTTGCCATTAAGTGTGCCTGAGAAACCACAACAAATGTCTTATATTTAGTGTAAAAATTAGGATCTCTAGTACTTAGTGTCCATCATCAGAGTGACTGAATTACTCATAATCTTCAGAATCCAGGGACATAAGGACATCAGTAGATAATAGGTACAGAGACACACAATATGATCTGTGAAGTACTGTGGCACTTGAGACCAACTTAGAAATGAATGCCCCTTAACCCAAAATATTATTGCTCAACAATATTGTTACTGAGGAATATGAAACTGCTTTTACACATGACCATAGCTATTGCTGATGAAATGGAAGCAACCAAATCAGTGCCTGCTTTCAATTGCTATCTCATCTCTCAGAAATTGATAGGACAAGAGGAAAGAGCCTAGGGCCTGAAGTTGCCTGGGGTGGGAGTGGTGTGGGGGGCAGTTTAGTTTGGGTATTAGGAAAAAATTCTTCACCAAAAGGGTTGTCAAGCCCTGGAACAGGCTGCCCAGGGAGGTGGTGGAGTCCCCATCCCTGGAGAGATGTAAAAGACATGTAGATGAGGTGCTCAGGGACATGGCTTACTGGTGGACTTGGCAGAGTTAGGAGATTGGTTGGACTTGATGATCTTAAAGGTCTTTTCCAACTGAAATGAGTTTGTGATTGTGTGATCTTCAAGGTTTTGTTCGGCAGATATTCAGGACATATTTATTCCTCTCAAAACCCAGCAGCTATGTGACCCTTGTGTAAAAATGCAAGCAGTGGTAGTATGCTGATGCTAAAGTATTAATCCAGGTTATAGGAGAGCTGCATTCAAAGCCTTCTGAAGGCCAAGGGGATGTCCATCTGCCAGGCAGACAGTGGGGTGGGGACCATCACTCTGCCTGGAGCTGCACCCTGTGGTTAGGACACCTTGTACCTCTATACAACCCCTGCATGCCCTGCAGCCTCTCTGCACCATGCTGGGTATTAGGAGTGCAGGTGGCCTTGGGACAAGCTAAGGACTGCCTGAGTTCCCTTTCAGGCTTAATAGCCAAAGGATACAGAAAATTCAGTTTTATTTTCAAACATCTCATTAGAAAGGATTTGCTTTTATCTTTTACATTTGAATTGTTTGGATTTATCAGGGTAGCTGTTTTGTGTTTATAAAGGATGAGCTAAAGTTTAAACCTCCCTGGTTTAGCTTTTCCTGGTCCCCACTGTTCTGACTTGTGGAGATCTGTTGTCTTCTTTCTCTGGCTCTGGCAGCAGGAGTCCTGCTCAGCATTCTGCCAAGGCCAGGGCTGAAAGGAACCATGTTTTGTAACTGACTATGTGAGCATTGTTTCTACTAGTGCTTGCTGCTCCACACCACATTGGCCTGGTTTCCATCAACTTGGTGTGTGAAAGCAGAAGCTGCTGCCATGGTGGGCAAACACGTCTGCTGTGACCTTTCCTACTGCAGTCAGATCATCAAACTTGGCTCCTAGTTCCAGGACTCGTTCTAGGAGAGACCTAAAACAAATGCTAGACCCTGGGGGATGAAGGCAGTTTGACACTTGTCTGTACACTGTTCCCTGGCCTGATACCTTGCTTGTGACACCTTTGATTCACGCTTAGCAAAAATGGTGAGATGTGCAACCATCTTGCCTTTGGTCACCTCTATTCCAACAGCTACCAGCCTCCTCCTCCACATCAAGAAAATACAACATGGTGTCACCACCACATCTTCCATAGTAAGCTGTACAGAGCTGCTTTGGTCTGCATCTGGGCCTTGAGGTGATGAAGCAGGTCCAAAAAATGCCTGTAGTCATATCCAGAGAAGTCCTGGGTCAGCCCCAGGACTGAATGAACTGCTCGGGGTCTTCCCATGAACTGGCATGAGGGTTCTCACTTCATCAGCTGAAGGCCTCATCAGGCTGCTCCAAGGAAGAGTGTGGCTCAGAGATAACATTGTCTTGTCTTAAGCTCCTCCAACCTGAATCATCCATAAGCTTTGCATCATCTCCTGCAGAAAGCATATCTTTGCTGTCAAGCTGGCCAACTTCTTGTTTTGCTCCTGTGACCCCAGCACAGATGCTGAGTGCTTGTGAGGTCTTCCTCCAGGCACCCAGCAGATTCACTCTTGGGCAGCACCTGGCTGTGAAAGCTCTGTAGCTGCTGTGGTATCCTGACGGATGCTGGAGGAGACTAAGCTCATAAATAGTGGAAAGGGAGGAAGGTAATTTAGTTCACATTATGTGTGGGTGGGTGCTAGTCCTGTCTGCTCTGCCATCGGGATGTGAATTCCTCTGGCAGGTAGTAGCAGAGCAGATCCAAGCTGACATTACATTGGTGCCACCTACTCCTAGTCTTTTCTACTGATTTTATTTTTATATGCAAGCAATGACAGATATTATATTCAAGGAGCTGGAGCTTCAGATGCAGACTGTAACACAAATGCTTTAAAGACATGTTCTCCTGCAAGCCAAGCAAAATCCCATCAACTCTCATCGTGCAAAGCACCAGTGTTGAACTCCCACTCAAGAACAGGCTTGTTGAAATGTTGACTAATGTGTGCATAGAAATAAAGCAGTGGCCCTTGGAGGGGTCAGGGTGCTATGAGGACACCTGAAAAGTCCCACTTTCACTCAAAGTTTTCCAGTGGGTTTGTAACTGCCTGAACCACTGACTGTATGGACAGGGCTGTCTTATCAGATTGCTACCCTGGGAGCATCCAGCAAGTTTCACTTTTCCCTTTGTAGCAGATTGTCACCTTACAGGTAGGAGTGTGACCTTTGCCTGCCAGAGCCCCAGGGGCTTGCACTGGAGCAGTTCCACAGAGGGTTAAGAGTTCTGTCCCACAGCCCTGCTAAGGGCTTGCACTGAGACTGTTTAAAAGCTAAACCAGATAGGTTTGATTTATTAAAGCAACAGATACAAGAGGTTTGGAATTGCTGCTGATAAATGCAAAAGGAAAATTGAGCTCGAGTTAGTAATTCCTGGGCAACATCCAACAAAGCTGGAGGCACAAGCCTTTGTAATATCCCTAATATGTGATAGTAATGCCAGCGAAAGTCATGCTGTGTATTGGAGGTGGAATTGCTACCAAGAAGGAATCTCTGTCTTGAGTGGAGGAAGAGGGGTACAGCCTGTTGACCTTCTCTTCTAGACCTTCAGCCTTCTCCCCCCAAGACAGGTACTCTACTCATGGTTTGTTTTTTTTTTTATATCCTGATTCCATCTGTCCCTTCCTTCTAGGTGACATCTGGCATGATTTGGGTGGAGAGCTGAGTAACATAGTCATGTTTAACATGTGCTGTGTTAGGCTCATTACCATATTTATGGCTGTACACTGCAATATTAATTTTGCTGTCAATTAGGCAAAAGTCTTTGCTTGGATGCCATAGCCTTCAAAAGCTATTTCAAAGCTGTTTGCTTTTTTTGGTTTAGCTAAAACAGGACTGTCTTATCTTCATGACTCCCTCCTTCAGCCATTTGGTGTGGCAACTCAGTGGGTCTCCAACCCCAGAGATAGCACAAGAATCTCATGGTCACAAACATCTTAGCCTTTCTCCTGAAGTGCAGTAACTCAGCCTGCATTCCTGTTCCACAGCAAGCTAGGTCGTGATCCCACAAATACTTCACCAAATTGTGATAACATGAAAACTGGTCCGTGTGTTTTGGACAGATAGTGTCGTTCATTTGTAACAGTCCTTTCCGCTGCTGTAAAAAGAAAGTCAGTGATTTGTCCTTGATCAGCCACTGTGTCCCCATCTCTGTGTCCTTATTTCTCTTTAACCAGGTGGACTAAGGAGCTGTGTTCTGTGTGCATTTGTGTGACTACTAGTTTTCCATTCCCCTATATAATGTACAAATAGCTCAGTTGATTTCAGGTTTAACAGAATATCAGGGGCCTCCAGATGCCAATAAAATCAGGCAGAGTTAGCCCAAGAGGAGAGGGGTTCATGGCAATGCCTCCCCTGAAGAACAGCACAGCGTGACTGACTTTTCATTAATAATCAGAGGTGCCAGAGAAAAGCAACCCTAAGACACAGATCTATGGGAACCCCCCTGGAACGGCTTGTTCAATATAATTGCTTCTCTGTAAACTGAACAGGAGCCATTTCCAAGACTTCTGTATTTTAAAGTCACTAGATTGCCCAGAAGGGAGAGTCCTTGCAGGACCCAGACACTGCTGGCTCCCTTCTTCCCACTAATGGTACTCACCACCATGAGGCAGGTCCCTGCGTGGTCTGAGACTGGGTGAATCAGAAGGGTCTTCCTGCAATGAGACAAAGCTTTGCCAGGGAGCAAGGACCATGCCTGGCCCTTCCTGAGGCTGCTGGGTGTCCACATGCTGCCCACAGCACAGGAATGAATGGAAGCTGCAGTTCCCAAAATGCATACAAAGATCAGTGGGCTACTGTGCAATTGGGTTTGAAGCATAGTGGATTGTCTGAGAGGGTGGCCTGAGTCAGATCAGCCCTGAAAGTACACACTGAACCCACGCAGAGGGGGTCTAACCTGACTACTGATCAGTCTTATGCACAGGCTCTTCACCCTTACGACCTCTGGGGAAGCTGTAGAGAGATCAGGCTCTCCAGGGACTTCACAATGAGAACCTTGAGTTCCAGCTCTTCTAAGATGAGGCAGCAGCTGAGCAGTTGCTTCTGCCATTAAACATTAAGCACTAGCAGACTATTCCACATCAGGTGTGGAATCCTTCTCTGGGTTTGTTTTACCATGTTTGCTTGTCTTTTCTGCATATTGTTTCTCACCAAACAGAGAAACAAAACTAATGGCCATTTCCAGACAGGGTGTGACCTGAGTCAAGGTCATAGGGAGCACATGGCCCATGCCAGCAATGCCTCCCTCATTCTAAGGAGCACTGGCCTCTGAAGAGAGCTCCTCTACACAGGGCAAGGTGTACCTGCCTGATTACAGAGGAATTAATGAGCCACAGCAGGGCCCATCTCTGCCCCATTCCACCTCTAATTGGCCATGCCTCCCAGAGCTGTCAGTCACTGAGGGTCCCTCCTTTAGCCCCCTTCCCCAGCCACTATAAAAGGGCAGAGCAGGGTTGAGGGAGCATGGTGTGCTGCTTGGTTCTTCATTGCTCATTGTCTGCTTGCCTCTAACAGGACAAAAAGGTACTGTCTTCAAACTTTCAGGTGTTAAGGCTGTAACTGTTCTATGAGCTGCTGATTTATATTTAGCTGTTTCTTGCTTTATGCTTAGTTATTTCTTACCTGGATTAATTCTGGAATAAAACTAGTCTTAGTTAACACAAGGTTACTTGTGGTCTTGCCTGAAAGTTTAGATAGAGCCTGTGCTGATCTTGAGTGGAAAGCTGGCTCTGGTTAGGGTGTGCTGGTAGCAATAGGGCAGCTTCTTGAGCTGCTTTTTTTCCCTAGTTTTGCTGTTACAACCCCTCTAATGCAATGCTTCCTACAAACCTTGCTGGGGAGTAAGGTGGTGCCCACTCCCTCTTCTAAACAGATTGACAATAAGCACTGTGATCTCCCTGACAAGAGCTCTCTTGGGTGAGGAAAGACTTTTTTCTCATTATTCCTCTGGTTATTGTAAATCATGTGAAACCTAAATACTAAGTACCTTTGCAAGTAGCAGATTCCCTCCTTTCTGTAGTAGGAAGAGGCTCATTTTAAGTGTCTTCCCTTAATGGGTAGTAAAGACTTTTTTTCTCATCATTCCTCTGGTTATTGTCAATCATGTGAAACCTAAATACTAGGTACCTTTGCAAGTAGCACAGATTCCCTCCTTTCTGTAGTAGGAAGAGGCTCATTTTAAGTGTCTTCCCTTAATGGGTAGTAAAGAAACTTCTCCCTTTAATGGGGTCAGAGGTAAGAGTCCCTTGGGAAGGGGAGTCCCTCTGGAAGCTCACCACCTGCTTCATCTTTTCCTCTTCCAAAACCCGTGGTGCTATTTGCATTTCAGCTGCAATGGCCTCTGCTATGCCTGACAAAGAAGCTTCCAAGAGCTCCCTGGAGGTGAGAGAAGAGGAGCAGCAGGTAGGTGCTCTGTGCAAGATGTAAGGAATGGCAGCTCCTGGGTTCAGGTATGAGGAGGTGGTCCTGCTGTGGCTCTGCACAGCTCAGGCTGTGTCCTGTAGCTTCTCTGGAAGTCTACATTTCTGTGCAGATAAGAGTAGGCATGAAGACTGTAAGGAAACTCCTAGGCTAAGCAAAATAGCCTGGTTCTTGGCTAGGAAAGGTGTTTCTCTAACTCAAGTTTCTGGCACTGCTGCCAGCAATGCTTCTATGGAAAGGCTCCCATGTTTCAGCAACCCTGAAGCTTGCTGCACTTGCTTTACTCCCATGACCAGCAGCATGTTTCTTGCAGGCTAGTGTAGTCTGTCAACTTAAAAACAACTTGATGATGTCTGAGCTTTTCCTGGGCTCTTAGCTTGTTAAGTAGCTATACCAAATGAATTAGGGCTGGGTATGGGTACAGAAGGATTGAGCTTGCCCATAAACTCAGCTGTCCTTTGGATGGTGCTGTACTAGAGGAAGACTCTTCTAGAATGGACCAACCATAGGTATCAGTGCTCCATGGCCTGTTTCACAGGTGAATTCTACATTTAAAGCACATGTCCAAGTAGGGCAGGCCTTGCTTCCCCAACCAGACTAGGTTACTTGGACAGGGAGCTTTGAGGCAAAACTGCATAGAAGTTTGAAGTCATGCTTGCAAGCTTCATGGATTTTTATCTTCTAGGATGCAGTAAACAAGGTGGCTAACCCAACCTTGGTCAGTTCTGCCTGTGACATGGTTTCTACAGCTTATGCCTCCACTAAGGAGAGTCACCCCTACATCAGATCTGTGTGTGATGTGACAGAGAAAGGAGTGAAGAGTGTGACTGAAGCCACAGCCAGCTGTGTGCAGCCAGTTCTGACTACACTGGAGCCTCATGGTAATCCTCTCTGGAAGAGCATATTTGCACATGCCTTTGAGGGGCTCCCTGGCTCCTTCCAGCTCTGGAGGGAGTTTGGGAATATAGAAATTCACCTCTTCATCACCACACTAAGAGGACAACACCTGGCTTACAAATAAGGCTAAACAGTTGAGTCCTAGTCCAGGTAGTACAATGAAGGGTTGTGCCTTTGGAGGACTAGAACTTGACTCTGGTGTTGAC
>NW_008606479.1:0-6057 GCF_000691845.1 Merops nubicus
TATATATATATATATATACACTTTCTGTTTCTATCAGGATTTACATTTCCCAGAATACCTCTTTAGTATGTATTTCAACTAGTGGACTGAAAATAACTGAAGACCAGGCACATAGCTGAAAAAGTACAAATAACTTTTTGCTCCTTTTCTAGAAACTACAGTTTCTTGAAAAGGTGTCTTGGGAAAAAAACAAAACCAAAACCAAACAAAAACCACAACAAAAAAACAACCCAAAAAAAACCCTCAAACTCCAAACTAGAACAAAAAAGGTCTGTTAAGCTCATTTGGCTGGGTGTTGTGAAAGATACAGCATTGTCTTTCTGCCATTAAAAAAATCACACGAAAAAAAACCAATCTTTTAAGAAAATGCCTGTCCTTTACAAAAAGTGATGTAGTGAATAAGCATTTCTGTTCTGAGTATTTCTGCTCTGTGAAGTACTAATACCTAAGATAACAATGAAATATTGTCATCAAAGGCAAGTCTCCAACACTGACAGATATTTTTTAACATCCTTTTGACTGAAAGACTCAGAGCACTTTTCATTTTTGTGTCTTCTTAGTATCTTAATCGCAATGTCTAAGGTACACAGCTGAATGCTTACAAATGTCTAACTAGTCTCAGGAGGCCTGTCATAGCTTGCATATTTGTGATGCTATTTGATGGATTATACATTAGGCCATTTCAAGCATTGTTCAAGTCAGTAGACAATCCAAAACCATGGTGCAAAGTGGTTTTTAGTAAAAATTACAGAGAAAAGATTTCTTTCCACTTAAGCGAATGAATGGCAATAATATTTACATAGAAATGCTGATGCTTGTTATGACTTAAATCTTTAGATCTCAAGATTGATCATGCAGATCGGCTTCAAATTTAAAGATTATCATAGAACCATGTAATGGCTTGTATTAGAAGGGACTTCAAGAGTCCAACTCCCTGCTATCATCTGAGTTTTGAAGAACCCAATAGTAACCTTTCTGACATGAAAATGCATGCATAAGCAAGAAAGTGATTTTCTTCCGAAAACCTGAAAAATCTGTGAACTGAGGAATCTTTTGTTACTGCTGTTTGTTCCTCCATTGTCACTTTCAAATAAAAAAAGTGGTAGTCTTTACTTACTTTTCAACAGATCAAGGCAATTTAATTCCTGCATATTATTTATATGTTTTACTAAACAATTTTTTGGACAGCTGTTATATTTCTTTTTTGGTCAGGAAAACCCAGCTTGCTGAAACTTTACCTTTTCTTTTTATTTCAGTATGGTAGAACTTACATTAAAATAAATGCATCATTTTGGCTTGACATTCACAGTACTACACTTGGATATGGTAACAAAGAATTCACAGTCTCTGCTTATGACAAACTGGCCGTATATTTTTTTTTCTGATTAATGTAAATCTGTGTGCTTTTGCCAAAGCCTTTTTTTCTTTCAAAACTCAGCCCTGTAGAAGTCTTTATATTGTGTCCAGTCTTGTACAGTGTCCTGGGTTTGGCTAGGACAGGGTTAATTTTTACCAGAAGCTGGCAGAGACCCACATCCAAGATAGTCAAGTGAACCAGCCAGTGGGATGTTTGATACCATATGATGTCATGCCCAATAGATAAGGGTGGAGCATGGGCCGGGCAGGGTGCACAGTCTGCCATGGTGCATTTGTTGCAGCTCTAGCTGGTTGGTGCAGTCTATATCACTTGCTTTATATACTGTTTCAGTACTGTTAGTCTTTTTAACAGGATTTCCAGTCCTTTCCCCAGCTGATGCATGTTTTGTTCATTGTGCCAGGAAAAGCTCTTCCACCTCTTCCTATTGAAGCTGTGCCAGTAATCAGAATAGAATTGAAGATATGTTGGGCAAAGTAGTACAAGAAATATAACAACTTACCAGGAAAAACAAATCCATTGTAAGTGTCCTGGTTCCATGTAAAAAGGGGTTCAGGGCAGGACCCACACGGAACAGAACTATGTACTTGCCTCTCCCTCCCCCCCTGAGAGAGAGAGAGAGAGAGAGACACTTTGGGAAAAAAGTGAAGTATATTGTTTAACAAGGAACAGAAAACGAAAAAGGGAGGTAAGGAAAATAATATATACAAAGATTAGGGGGAAAATACAAAAAATAAAAATATACAAAACCCTCAGAAATGGTTCCAGGGTCCCACGGAGTGAAAGGACAACTTCCCTCTCCGAGCTCCAAGGCAGGAGTGAAATTAGAACCCACTTGTTGCCTCTTATCAGAGTGTGTGTGGGAAGGGGAGGGAATACAATGATTCACCCCCACCCGGCGTCCTCCCAGTTGCTGGAAGGTCACGCCCCCATTCCAAGCCTCAAACCACAACAGTAAGAAACTTAATTCACAATTTTGTTTCATTTAAAAATGTGCAATATCAAAAATATTAGCCTGAAAAGGCTTGTTTCATACATGTTTTGAGTTAGACATCTAAAATGCATTCCTTTTGAAGTTGCAATGCTCACTTTGTTTCCCTCATAATAAATGGAATAAAATCTCCCAAGAATTTGGAACTTCTAAGCAATTTGCTGAAACAGCAAGTGATCTGACTGGCCTTAGTTGCCTATTTTGCCATCTCATTGAGGAAAAGCTGTTTTTAAGACAGGCAATGCCAGGGTAACATGCATAAAAATTATGTATTTCTTTAACTGTAACTTTAAAGAAAGCACATTACTAATATGAATGACAACATTATTTGCAATTTCGGTTTCTGACTAGAAATCATCATAGAATCAGAATGGCTGAGGCTGGAAGGGACCCTAGAGATCATCTAATACAACCTCCCTGCTATGGGCAGGGTCACCTCTCAACTAGACTAGGTTGCTCAAGACCTCATCCAACTTGGCTTCAAACACATCCAGGGTGGAGGCATCCACAATCTCTCTGGGAAATCTATTCCAGAATCTTGCCACTGTTGTGCTAAGATCTAGTCTAAGCCTACTCTCATTCTGTTTAAAACCATTATTTATTCGAGGTGGGGTCTCACAAGAGCAGAGGAAAGGGGGAGAATCACTTACCTTGATCTGCTGGTCGCACCCCTCTTGATGCATCCCAGGATGCAGTTGGCCTTCTGGGCTGCATGAGCACACTGCCGGCTCAGTTTGAGCTTCTTGTCAATCAACACCCCTAAGTCCTTCTCTTCAGGGCTACTGTCAACCCAGTCTGTACCCAGTTTGTAATTGTGTGTTGGATTGGCCTGACTCAGGAGCAGGGTCACTTTGCACTTTGACGTGTTGAACCTCACGCAGTTTGCATTGACCCATTTCTCAAACCTGTCAAGGTCCCTCTGGATGACCTCCCTTCCCTCAAGTGAGTCCAATGCACTACACAGCTTATTGCCATTGGCAGACTTGCTGAGGGTGCGCTCAGTGCCACCGCCCATGTCACTGACAAAGATGTTAAACAGCACTGGGCCCAGAACAGACCCCTGAGGAACTCCTCACTGGTCTCCACTTGGACTTTGAGACATTGATCACAACTCTTTGAGTGCAACCTGCTAGCCAGTTCCATCTAGTGGTTCATCCATGAAGTCCGTGTCTCTCCATCTTAGAGACCAGGATGTCATGCAGGACAGTGTCAAATGCCTTGCACAAGTCTAGGTAGATTATGTCAGTTGCTCTTCCCACATCTGCCAGAGCTGTAACTCTGTATAGAAGGCCACCAAATTAGTCAGGCATGATTTGCCATTAGTGAAGCAAATGAATGCAATTCACTAGTATGTTGTTTCCTATAGGTTTATTTCCTGAAATAAACAAACAAACAAAAAAGATAGTGAAACAAAGTAGTAAGAAGGATTTGTTAAGAGTATATTAAGGACTTATTGGAACTCTTTGCTGCCACTGGTCATCAAGTTACTGTATCAATTTTAATATCCATACTGTATGTACTCTAAAGCAGTACTTGAATGCCACCTCTAAAGAACATTTTGCCAAAGTGCATTTTGATCTTGGAATACATGGCTTGTATGCCAACTACCCTATCACCTATGACCAATGTTGAATGTAGTAACTTAAGCAGATTGATCCTTGCACTTCAAGCTTCTGGGCACTTCTGGTTTACAATCTTTTAGTCTGGGAATCATATAACAGTTAAAGTAAGGAATATGCCAGCTTTTCAGCTGAGTTTCATCAGCATCAATAAAAGGTACAAGAGTGCTCCAGATCAAAGGTAAACCTTAAAAACATCTGCGTACAATTCTCTGTCCCATCTCTGCCAAATGCTAAAAGGCTTGGGTGATGTTCAGTGTCTTTTTCTGTTTCAGATCTTTTGGGTGTTTTATTTATTTAATTTTTTTTTAATTATTTTTTTTTGTTTGTTTGTTTGGTTTTGGTTTGGTTTGGTTTGGTTTGGCTTGGTTTTGGTTTTGGTTTTCCTCCAGTTCAGTCATCACATTCCAGTGATAAGACTTTGTGAGAATCTCTGGTTAAAAAACAACAACAAAAACAAAAACAGAAAAATCCCTCAGAACTCCTTTTCCTGCTGTTTACTCTAAGATTGTTAGATAAGATGTTATAGTTTGAGAGTAAGATTTCTGCTTTCTAATGGAATGTCTGACAAATACAGCAATCTCATCCAACTTTGAAGTTAGCCCATTTTAAGCATAGAGCTGAGCCAGATGACCTGAATATGTCCCTCCCAACTTACATCTTGAGACAAAATACACTGAAAGTGGATTTCAGATTCCTATTTTGCCAAGTATCCTTATTGTTCTGTGTTAGCAGAACTATGCTGTTCTTAATGCTTCTCTCCTTTAGATGTGCACTGTGATTTCTTAGTAGTATTATTTTATGTAGCATGCTGCTTTTGCACAGTTTATCAAAAGGAAATAAGTTTTGGTCAGAAGATTTATGATTCTATGATTTACCTAAACTGCCCACATTTTTTCCCGTTTATCCATGTTCTGTTAAGTCTCTTAAACTAGTATTATTACTAGAATTACTAGAAATAAAATCACTAAGATTTATATATGAAGTGTGAATTAAAACCATTTGCACACATTTTCAATTTGAGAATCAAATTAAATTACTTGTTTGGGAAAAATCCTTAAATCTGAATCATAGAATCACTGTGGTTGGAAAGGACCTCCAGGATCATCAGGTCCAGCCTTCCTCCTAATTTCCCTAATCACTAGACCATAGCTTCAATTGCTACGTCTACTCATTTTTTTACCAGCTCCAAGAATGATGACTCCACCACCTCCATGGGCAGCTTGTTCCAGTGCCTAACCACTCTCTCAGTGAAGAAATTCTTCCTAATATCCAAATGAAACCTCCCCTGGTGCAACTTGAGGCCATTTCCTCTCATCCCGTTGTCAGTAATCTGGGAGAAGAGACCAACACCGGCCTCACTGCAACCTCCTTTTAGGTAGTTGTAGAGAGCAATAAGGTCACAGTAATCAAAGTGTGGTCTCACAAGTACCAAGTCCAGGGGCATGAACACCTCCTCACTCCTGCTGGTCACGCCATTTTTGACCCAGGCCAGGATGCCATCTGCCTTCTTGGCCACCTGGCCACACTGGTGGGTCATGTTCATCCAGCTGTCCACCAACACCACCAGGTCCTTTTTCCACCAGGCAGCTTTCAGCCACTCCTCCCCAAGCCTGTAGCATTGCCTGGGGCTCTTGTGACCCAAGTGCAGAACCAAGTGCGTCAATTATGTACCAGCTGATTGATCTGTTTGTACCCCCAGCAATCATTCATGGAATGTCCTTCTTGTATACAATACAGTCTGTGTATTGGTTCATCTTCCTGCTGGTGCTATCATTTTTGTTGGGCCTGGTCATTGGCAAAATAGACTGGCAGTGTAAGGGTGAATTATTTATATCTCAGTGGGCCTATGACACCTCAGGTCACCAAGGGAGAGACGCAACATACAGATGGGCTCAAGACCAAGGGGTGGATTTGACCATGGACACTACTGCAGAGGTCATCGATGAATGTGAGACATGCACTGCCATCAAGCAAGCCAAGAGATTAAAGCCCCGGAGGTATGGAGGACAATGGCTGAAGTATAAATATAGGGAGGCCTTGGACGCGTGCTCAAACACCCACCCACCACA
>NW_008606480.1:0-14730 GCF_000691845.1 Merops nubicus
CTGCTGAATCAGTTTCTTCCTATCACGGTTAGACCTCTTTCTCTCATCCCATTGCCAGTCCTGGTGATGGAAACCCTGAAACGATTAGGAATGCCATAAATTAGATTGCAGAGAAAAACATATATACACATTTTTGAGTCTCTACACACAGTATAGCTCAGAAATACAGATCAAAATTTTATTTTCATGTTGGTAATAAAAATAATTCCATGACTTCTAAGCCATTGCATAAACACTATAGTGTAGAAAAGTTTTAACAAGTGTTAACAATTTTAAACAGTTCACTACAAGTAAATGAGTATGCATCACAAATAGTATGCTTTGTATTAAGAACAATTTCGTTCACAGATGCATTTCTGTCCATACACTCAAAACACTAATGGCTTCCATAAATGAATATGAGTAAAAATTCCACATTTATTTCAGGTCTGGTGATGACCACAGTTACACAAGCATAGTGTGACATTAATAATACTACTACCTATGTTTAATACTAGGATATTCTGAATGGCAAACAAGTCTGTCTTTAATAATCTCCTATTCAAAGAAGACTAATAATAAGCCTATTACATGCACCTTGAGATCTATCTGTAATTAGCATACTTCTAGTCAAATTACAGCCTCCTAACTGTACGAGCCCTGAGAAATAACAATTTTAATCCATTATTCCCCAGGCTAAGATAATTGTGACAACATAATGGCATTCACATTAAAAATGATACTCTTACATAAATTAACACAGAACTTTACTCAATACCAAAATGAATCTTGAAAATCTGTTTAGTTTGTTTTTATGTGTTTTGTTAATTCAGCAAAATACCATACTGTAGTCTCTCTATAATTTTAATGTATCCAGTTTCTAGATGGTCTATACAGTCACAAGGATGAATACTTACAAAGGTCAGATTTCACTTCTGACTTCTTCCAAATAGTCATCTCTAGTCAACTGCATATATTTTGTTATTCTCCATTTTAAAGTACTGGTGTAAAAATACGTATTTATTTGTATTTGAAGTTGACTTGCTTTAGTATCTTACTAAATTATATATCACTTACAGAATATGGAATTCCTCACAAAAAGAATGTGTGTATTATTTTCATATGATTGCTATGTATGGATTACCTAAGACTTCATCTATACTTCTAGCAAGCTGCCCAGTCTAAGAATTTCACACGTAGGAATGTTTCTTTGGTATGTGTTTTTTTTCATTCTCCACAAAATGGTTTGTTGATACTTTGCAAATGTATCTGTAATACAGCACCAAAGAAACTCACAAGGACTAACTGCCAAATTTTCTATACCCATACTACTATCAGAGACACATCATGTATTTTCAAGATTCATCACTGTAAAACACAAAACACACAACTTTAAAAAGCAACATATTAAACATTCATTTCCTTGAAAAATGTAGCACATATAAACTATGAATGCCAATGTCACGATCCACAGTGCAAGCGCTGTTTACGTTCCTTTTTTCTTTATATCACAAGATTAGGAACACACCCTGTTACTAAAACCAAAACAAAAAAAAAAAAAAAAGGGATCAAATATAACCCTAGGTCATAGACAGATGCACTAGAATACATATGAAGACCTATAAACTTTGACAAGACAGCACAAAACCACACTTCTCTAACTCGTAGGTAACAAACGTCACATAGCTGCCTATGTGCAGCACAATGTGGCCTAAGCTCATTTCTTCTAAAATACCAAGTAAAAATTTTCACTAAGGTATTTCTGAATGTTTTTGTGAGCACAATGGCTGCAGAATGCTGTTCTACACGAGATAAATATAGTAAACCAGTGTCCAAAATAACTGCTTGTTTGATAAACATGTAACAGTTTCAAACTAGAATTACATACTATTCTCTGATTTGCTCACTGTTTAAAAAAGAAAAAAAATATCAAACCCTTACATAATTAAGTTTGCTGTAGTCCAAAATGCTGCTAAGGTTTAAAAATCAGTCTTTGTCAAGACTGAACAGAAGTAAAAAATACATTAATACTTACAGCCTACAAACTTGGTGATCTAAATTCCTTTTGTTTAAAAGTCCAAAGCTGGCTACACCTTTAAAACTGCAATATCTTATTTTGGGACAGAAAAACGTGTTTGAAAAATTGCAAATACAGTCAAATTTTATACTTTTCTCGGTACAAACATACGACAATCTGTGTTAAGTCAACAAAATCGCATTCTTAAACTCATATTTGGTCCTTAGAGTGATCTTCAAAATTTTGAAACAGAAATACAAATATAGTTAATATTTTACCATACTTCACCCCTCCCAAAAGGTCTCCAACATTCCTGCAGATCAACACGTCTTAAGAAAGCAGAAACAAGTCTGTACATTTAGTTCCTATATAAAATGTGTAATGATTTTTTCTAACTCGGTCCTTTGTACAAAGAATGCTAAAACCCAAAGGGAATAGTGATTTCAGTACTACTGGCTTGGGCCCTTTAATACTGACACAGTTCTAAAAGCTCTAATTGGACAATAGTAATTTTAGTATACACATTGCTTTTTGTTTTAGCATGACTTAACTTTAAACAGATTAACTCTTTGCTGCCTGTGTGAACTCACTTGTTGTGATGAATACAGTAATATGGAGATACAAATCATGTAACACAATAGCAGGTCATTTCAATCTAAGTTGAACTAGTGTCACACCTGAATTTAACAGAAAAAGGAGTAATGCAGGCAATTATTCCATGTAAGAAAAGAAAAATATACAGTGTTAACATGCCATAATTACCTTCTCCTGAATTGCATGCTTCCAAAAACCTGGATAAAGTAAGGATATTACCACCTTTTAAAAGAATCACCGTGTCAAAGTGCCACTGCCTGATTGCATTCATAATTATTAATAAGGATACATTACTACTAATTATAATTGATAGTGTACTTCCTTTCAAACATGCATTACTTCATTACTGAAAAAGAGTATTTTTAAATATTTACAAAAGCAAGAGATGTTATCTCAGTTATTGTCAAATTGTTCAATGCACAATTAAGCAATAGAAATTATTTGCAAAATTTGGGGGATTTATTACATCTTCTGCCATTTTACAGAATACTGGGCATAGGCACTTGGTAATATTTTATCTATACATACATATGTAAATAATATATATATCATATCTGCTCCTAGTGAGTACCACACAGGTTAGGAGATGTACAAAAACTTTAAGACTACAAAAATCTAAAGTGAAGGAAATATGCAAATGCACAGTCTTTACTAAAACTGATCTGTTTCACAAAATTGAAAACGTATCTTTGAATATGAAAGCATATGTGCCTGTTTTTATCTCCACTGGTACATTTATAAATCCTACAGTATGCAGTTAACTTATAAATTGTAGAAAAACTAGGTAAGTTATAATTTCTATTTAACCATATTGTGATTTAACAGTAAAACCATGTGAAGTATTTTAAATTCACAGTATACATATAACAGGTTATATTATTGCATATTAAAAAATAAACATAAGAGCCAGAAAGCAGCTTGAAACAATTTACAGCATATCTTCTAACAAAAAAAACCCAACAATTAAAAAGTGCTTTTAGATTAATCGGAGTTTTTTGAACACCCAAGTAAACCGTGTTAGATCAATTCCAAAATACTGGCTCTGGCATTTCATACAAGAGACATGGCAAAGGGACCATCTGTACTGTTGAGTGTGTAGTTACTGTATTTATGCATCCATCTTCTGTTAATGAAAATAATAAAACACTCCATTCAGGCATTATGGTAAGATTTATACAAAGTGATAACAGTGCAAATGAACCTAAGTATATTGTGCACTAGGAATGTAAGTGGAAATCAAAAAGGGCTGCAATGGTATTGTGGTGGGAATAAAAGAACATCAAGACTATAGAACCTCATCAAATGACTGAAGTCGATATGTAAAGGTGAGCAAGTCTCATTCTCTATATTAGAGCAACTAAGTTTCTCACATCAAAACGGAAACCAGTCTAGCACTATTCGATGGATTAATTATGAGTGATCTAATTCTTATGCAAAACACAAAACCATAAAATTATTTAATTCATGAACATGACATGAGTACTATGCCTGTATGTTACCACAGATTTATTTTTTTTCTTGCAGCAGGGACACTCTTCTTGTGCAGCTGCACAGTGATCACAGAGTACATAATGTTGACATGGATTCAGGATAATGCTACGATCATCTTCCTGACATACAATACACTTCTTCGACTGAAGCTGAAAAATGACCTGTAAAAAGATTACTGCACTCAGTAAAAACAAATCCAAAGTATACAATTGTGTTCTAGGTGCTTTATGGTTAGCTGTTCCAAATAAACTTCTAATTTAACAACACAAAGGACAGTGTTTTTATATGACAGATAGCTGAATTGCAGGTCATAAGCTCAGAGCATGCACAATGTTTAACGTAGCAGCTGGAGGAGTATGGAGGAGTATAGGTACTTTTAGAAAGGAAAATATCTAGGACTGAGCATCTGGACTGAAATGTTCCTGTATAATCGGGATGAGTGATGCAAACAATCAAAAAAAAGGTCTTTTCTGTTGTCATATACTCCCTCGTTTTGCCATTTTTTACAACTGTAAATATATGTCTCCACGTGATAAAATGTAACAACCCTATTAAGGAACAAGAAGAACTGAAAACCATCTAAAAGCTTTGTTAATTTTTGATGAGCAAGGCATGGTTTGGACTAAAAGAACTCAGAAAAACATGTGTGGCACTGCCTAAAACAGCAACATTCTTCTGGAAGGAAGAGCTTAGGTGAAGAGGTCACAGTGGTAAAGGAAACCTGAGGAGCTGAAAAAGGTGCTAACAGTTCTGATTGCTCCAGCCTGGCAGAGATGATTTCCATTCCAGAAGGCCATGACTATTTTGGAAGAGATCCCAAGACTCCTTTGCTCCTCTTTAAAATCTCTTAGGAGAAAAACAACAGCAGTCCCTAATCCAATCCATAATCCTGTAAATGTACTTGATAACAGGAGGCTGGTAACAAGCAAGTCTCATCCTAGACCACCTACTTTATTGATTAAGACTTCAAATCATGTTTTAAACTCATCTGAAGAGGGCCTGGCTTTTTTTTTTCCATGGCTGTAGAGCACACTGATACTGGACAGGAGGGGCTCTGAGACAGAGAAGACATTGCAGAACTCGGAGTTGAGAGCATGGCAGACTGCCCCAGTAGTGAAAGGAACTTTTTTTGTCTGGACAGTTCCACCATGGTCAAAACAAAACAGCAAGAATTGATATCGTATGTGATGTCCATTGCCCTTGGAGGTTGCAGCGTAGAATGCAATGTGAAACCAAGTTGTGTCCAGCAAGGTCTGAAGTATGGTGCCTAGAGCAGCATAGTCCTTCCTTGACATGCTCAGAGGAGTGGCACCCAATATTTAATGGCTTTGAGAGCCCCGAGAAATTACCTCAATAGAGCAAAGAAAGAACATCCTAAATTTTGGCAGAACACGAGTCTCAGTTTGAGAGAAGGTGAAATACAGCAATATGTCACTAAAGTGACTAAGGGACTGAAGCATCTAACATATGAGAGGCTGAAAGAGCTGGGATAATTTAGCCTGGAGAAGAGATGGTATCTTAGCAGTATGTATAAATACCTGATGGGAGGGAGTAACAGATAGGGACAGACTCTTCTTGGCAGTAACCAGTGAAAAAAGAAGCAATGAGGACAAATTAAAATACAGAAAGTTCCATATAGACACAAGAAAAAAACCCTTTTCTTACTGTGAGGATGGTCAAACACTGGAAACAGTTGCCAGAGAAGGTTGCCCACAGAGGTGATGAATGCTCCATCCTTGGAGACACTAAAAGCAGTACTGTGCACAGCCCTGAGCAGCCTGCTTTGAGCAGGGCGTTGGACTGGATGGTTTCCAGACGTCCCTTCTAATGTCAATGATTTTATGCTCCAAGTCTATATTGGCCTGACCACACAAGCTGCTAGCAGGGAACCTCACCACCTACCTTATAAACAAGTGAAAAGTATGTAACAATTTTCATTTATTTAGGACAACTTTTTTTAATTTATTTATAGTGCCCAAAATTTTAGAGGTAAAAGCTGGCTTTTAAGTAATTTCTTTCCCCCCCCCCCCATCGCTCCAAGAATTCTTGTGGATCACTTGCAGTCTGTTCTGACAGCTGACCAAAAACTTAGAAGACTATGTTAGGCTGAGAAATCTGAGCCATCCTGTTCCAGAAAAGAAAGAGTTAACACTGAGAGCAATGTTGCTCTTTGAAATGAAACCTGGCATAAATATATCATTGAAGGTTATTGAGCTGCCAGTTTCAGTTTATCAAAAATAGTTATGTAGGTGAAGAAACTCACCTCATCTATTGTTTCTAAATCTAAGTGCAGACGACTTTGCAAGGAACGAAGTTTTGGCAAGGATATATTTTCTATATCTCCACAGTTTTCCATATAAGGTAATGTAGTAGATAGACAAGCAGCTAATTGTGCCTTCAGTTTTTTTAATTTATTTTCCACTTCCTCCTTCTTCTGAAGAGCAAGTTGTTTGTCTGCATCTGCTACGTTAGCACGTTCTTTTGCTTCTTGGGCTTCTTTCTGCCACGCATCACATGCCTGGGAGAAAAATTTTAAGAAATTAATTAAAAAGCACATTCAAAAGCCTTCAGAGATGAAGGTATTCTCTAATTTCAGAAAAAATAATGCATTTACTGCCTATTCAATACTTCTACCTACTTATCCTACTTTCTTATTAACAACTCTTCCTGTTTCGTCTTACTGTAATTTTTAGGTATGTCCCTGTTACTTGTCTGTAGACAGCCAGAAGCCTTTTGGAGCAATATAAATGGAACACATTTTAAATGTTAAATTCACAATTTATTGTTTTAATAATTAAGTAGTACAGCTATTTAGCTACTCCTCATCACAGAGAGAACAACATGAGGGGAAGGAAAGGACTGCAGAAAATGCACTAGATTGGCAGTTAACAACCTCAGTTTGACTGCTGAGATGGCTAGATACTGTCCAAGTACACCATACAACCACAGCTGCTGACAAACCTCTTACTTTTTTTTTGCATGCTTATCATATTGAAAGAGGTACAGGAGGGAATTTACGTCTTTAGTTACTTAAACATCAAGATACATTGCTGTTCAGCCCTATCCTCAATATGTGTAAGTGTCCCTGTCTAGAGGGGCAGATCAACTTTAACTGAAAATTAATAGAAAATTAATTGCCCTTTAAAAAGCTCAGGTTCCTTCATGTCAGTAGCTCATTTTGAGGATGGAAAAAGCATTCCTTTGACAGATTATAATAAATTTCGAGCTCCAAGGATAAGAAGATATGTAAAAAGCAGTATGAGCAACTTGTTTGTTAAAATATGTATATATAAAAATGTAATATTACAATCAATTAACATACCTGCTTTACTTGTTGCCAAGATTCTTCCCATTGTTTTAGTTTTTTCTTGGCATCATCAAGTTCCTGTCTAACTCGAGTTAGCTCGTTACCACTGGTATTTAAGCTTATTGAGGGAGCAGTGCCACTGCTTAGTACTGGGGTCGGACTTGGAGAGAAACTCCGAGTTACAAAGTCCCAAATACTCCCTGTAACACCATTTAAACCTGTAAAACAAAGGCAGAAAAAAAATAATAATAATTCTTCACACACACCTGCAAAATATTTTATATGCAGAACAAAATCAAGGCACCACATGCACAATTTATACTTTTATCTGCAAGACATGTATTATTTCACTACCTTCAGAAATGTGACAGTCTGAAAAAAGTTTACATTATTTAAAGCAATTCAGCAGACCTAACTCATAGGATTTTTCTTGTCATTTCCATTGAAAGACAGTACAGTCCACAGAAGGAGAAGGAAGTGGGAATTCATTTATACAAAAAAAGTTTTGTTCCTAGCAGCGTATACATCGGTTTAATTCTTCCTCTTTCTCTGTATTTTCCTTTAGCAAAATGCTGCTGCTAAAATGCATTACTGCTGCCTGCAAGCCAATGGCTATATTCTACCCCATTCAAGCACCTCTGTAAATATCTCATCTTCCAAGAGCTCTTTATTTCCCTTCCCTAGGAACAAAAGTTCGCTCCTTGACTTTCTCCCACTTACCACATATAGCTCCATTATCAGCAGTGTTTATCACTATTATCAGCTAGGTTTTGTTGTCCAGATTAAGTTAAAATAAACATGCAAAGCCTTGAACCAAACATTTCTTACTTGCCACGGAGTCTCCTCTTAAAATACACCAAGTGCAAACTTCAACTTACTTACCCAGAGAGTTGTGAGAAGAGGCTGAGGTGCCTAACATACTATGTTCTGTCTTCAAAGGCTGAGGCTGTTGGTGGTGAGGAACCGTAGCGGATGAAACAAAAGACTGAGACAGCGATTGTGCAAGAGAACTGAGTGGAGAGGTTGAAAGGGATGATGAGGAATACAAAGATGAAGAACGAACAAGAGAACCTGGAATACTGACAGGCGCTGAACTGCCCAGTGATCTTTGACCTATGTATGCATTACAGGAAAAAAAAAAAAGAAAAAGAAAAGAAAGATATTCATTCCAAAGCAGTACACAGCTTTATGTATTTTTCTGAAAAACCTATCAAGTGGAAATTATATTTTAAAAAGCCTTCCATTAAAAAAACCCCAACACTTTATCTCCTATTGCCAAAGTTTTTTTTTTTACATTGAACACCTGAAAGTAGTTTTCCAAGTGCCTGAAAACAGAATTTGCAGCTTTACGTAGCAGTGGCCTCATTTGCAGCCACAAAGAAAGGTAAACCACTTTTCACATTTGTATTCAACTTACTAATTTTTACAGCCAACAGAAGCGTAGAAACGGACTGAAATTTAAATGGATTAAGAAAAACTTTGTTTCTGTTTTAATATATAGACATTTTATATAAAATATTTAATAGATATTAATATATGGTTAAGCAAGTGAGACTACATACCTTGAAAATCATACATAGCATAATAATCAGACTCAGCTCAATTTCTTTCCTCTACATACTTTAGTCCAGTAGATTTTAAATGTCAAATATATTTAATTCTCTATGAAAAATGAGTTTGAAACAAAATAAAAATAATAATTTAGTCAAATTGTTCATAATTTCCAAGAATAATTATTCCAACAAAAAATAGGTATCAAAAAAAATATTCAGTCATGCCATTTGCTTAAACATGCACAGATGAAGTGCATTGTCCTGGTCAGCAAACAGTTCAATATTTACTGTGAAGCTTTTATTTTTATGCCTGAATAGCAACTAAAAATGACAGCACCTTTTCTTTAAAAAAGTATAGCAGTCAAGTGATTATACTTAAAACAAGGGTCATGATTCCACTTTTCTGGTTTTGCTTAAAACTGGTGAATTCAAGTCATCAGAGAAAACATCATTCCTTTCAGAAGTATGTCAAAACAAAAATACAGGGATGCTTATTATTAGATGCAATGTCACAGTGTCTTAAAAAAGATATATCTTTACTCAGCAAATACTAACCGCAGTCAGCCTCATGGCCAAATATATGAGGAAGACACATGACATATAACATATAACCACAAATGTACATAATATACCAGACAATAAATGTACACTGATCTTTGCAAGAAGAGCAAGGAATCAACCAAGTAAAGGGAGTTCAGTTTAAAAATCCAGTGAAATAAGAATTCACTTAAAGATCAAGAGCCCACAAATGAACACTGTATGAGATAATAGCAGAACAATCATCACTTTTCTGGTTCTTAAAGTAGTCTTCAAATCCATCTGAATTTTGGTAAATACAATCTGCTTGCATGTCTTAAGTTTACAGAGCAAGGTTTCAGTAGCAGGGCAGGGGGAGCAGGGGTGGCCAGGAGAGGACAGAGGCTGCTTTATGCCAGACACAGTTGGTTCCAGCCAGCTTCAGCAGACCCACCACAGGACAACGCTGTACCCTTCAGCCGTGCTGGTGGCGACTCTGAGAGAACGAATTTAAGAAAGGAAAAAAAAATGCCACCAGGCAGAGGAGGAAGAAGCACAAGGTGTGAGAAACAACCCGGTGAACAGTAAGGTCAGGAAAGAAGGAAGTGGAGTTGCTACTCCAGTTGCCAGAGCAGAGATTCCTCTGCAACCCATGGAGGGTTTGGAAGACACCATGGTGGAGCAGGTATTACCCTGCACCTAATGGAAGAGAGTTCAGTACAAGCAGGAATTTCCCTACGGCCTGTGGGCAGGACCAGGTCAGAGCAGGTGGTTATTGCCTAAAGGAACTGCAGCTCACGCTGGTGCAGGTTCTCCTGACAAGAACTGTGGCCATGAAGAGGATCCACACTGGGGCAGGGACAACTGTGAGGAGAAAGGAGCAGCAGAGAGAAACTGTTATGAACTGCCCGTCACCTGCTATTCCTCTGCATCGCTCAGGATAGGAGATGTAGAAAAGTTCAGGATGAAGTGAACCCTGGTCAAAAGGTGGCAGGGAGTTGTTTTAGTTTTTCCTCTTTGTTTCTCAACATCCAACTCTAGTTTAAACTGGCAATAAAGACATTTTCCCCAAATCAAGGCTCTTGTGCCCATGACAGCAAGTGGTAAGTGATCTCTCTGTCTTTATCTTCACCCACAAGCTTTTTCACCTTATTTTCTCCCCGTGCCCTTTGACAAGGGGGAGTGAAAGAGCAGCTGAATGGGTGTCTGGCTACTCACCAAGGTCAACCTATTACACCTCATGAATGATAGATCCACATATATATAAAATTGGTTACAGTATCCATACTTCATGGTACTTCCAATGAAGCATAATCATTCCTGCAGCATAGAACAAGGCAGTAAATGAAGTATCAGTCTAACAAACTATAGCATTAGAAGAATTGCTGAGCCTGACATCACTAGCAAAGAAATAAATTTGAATTTGCACACATTATCAGTTTCTTTCTAAGGCTGTATGAAGGAATATCATGAACAATAATTAAGAGCGTTAATAGAAAACATATAAACTGTTCTGGTAAAGGAACAATCTGTAAGCAACATTACTGGATATCAGACGGTAAGAAGTCCATTAACCAAAATAAATACAAAGCCCTACAACCTCTGAAGATATTCCTACTAATATTATTGATGAGAACCTACATAAAACCAGATGACTACCTACCGAGACCGTAAAATTTTGCATCATTCTCTATGGATCCCCTAATAACCTGAAGTACTACAAACACAGCCTCTAGTAACAACGAACCAGCCTGGGAGAAAACACAGTCAAGGTGGGAGAGGCACCAGCGCTTGTAGCACTGTTGTCAAGATCTCAGAAATTAATATTTGGTGTAACAAAATCCTTAGTCATGGATATCCAGCACTACTTTCTTCTAACTCTTTTTATCAATAATGAAGCCACTGCTACAAGCCGCCTAGATCTACTTGATGCTGAAAAAGTAACACCACCAAATGTGAATTGTGAACTGCCTCCCCAAATGTTCTGCTCTGATCTGAAGACAGCAGCACGTCAGCAGTCACTTTATGTGAAGCATCTTCTGCCAATCTCCAAATGAGTGAACAGATGAAGTGGAAAGGTCCATTTTAAACCAAAGTACTTTCCTGAATTCTCTGTTTGCTCTTAAGTTTCATGTGCCCACACACTACTGGGTGATTAAAATTAGTGATCTCTCCCAGAACTGTTTCCTTTCACTGCAACGGAAGCACCTGGAGGAGGAGAAGCTTGAAGTAGAATCTTTCTGAACATCTGTGTCATTTCTAAAAGAAACAACTTAGAGTTGCTTATAATATATGCTTTCCTGAGGGAGCGAGGGCACTTGGTGTTCACTTGACTCAAAATTATTTCCACGGTTTATGATCAAGTTTTCAATCTGTAATAACTGGGTACTGTCCTATCCACTGCAGTCCCACTGACAGCTCACATGTTCCAACAATATCAAATATATCTATTAAAGCCAGTGGAATAAAGATACAATAATTATCTTAAAGGAAGAAAAAACTGCATAATGTACACAGACACTAAGTGCAAGCTTTTCTTCTTGGAGCAACAGTCAGCAATAATAAACTATGGCATAGCTATAGCTGTTTCACCCTTTGTGTCTAGAGCCAAAGGGCAAAAAGGACACAGGAGGCACATGTTTGCCATACAAGAACACAGTTTTGCAAACAGCACATGTGGAAGCTTAACAGATATACACAACCAACTTAATCACCAACTTAATCACCATAGATGTCATTCAAAGAAATGTTAGCAAAACAAGCATCAGAAAACAAGTGGAAGTAGTATAAAACTGTGTCAATTTGCTTGCTCTGTGACTCTCAAAGGAATACGATAATAAAAATTAAAGTTCCACTTCCTGTTTTTCTATATTTTTCTCCCAATTATTTTCCCTTCTCTACTTTCATAAAGAAAAAGGTGACATTTTAATTTCTTGATGTTCCTCCTGTTCATCCTGCAGTCTCTTCCCTGCACTGCTCTCCTTTGCTGTGTTCCTCTCCTTTCCCAGAAGCAGCCAAACAGCTGAATACTTCCCAACAGAACTTCAACTAAATTGTTCCTCCCAGATTCAATTCATAAAAAGATTTAAGTCCCTAACTTGCAAGTATCACAGTCCTAAAGATTGCTAGCTCCTTGGTCTCAAGAATTGTCCCCACTCCCTCTCTCGGCAACCACCTAATCATGGAAGGACTTGTCAGTCCCCAAAACACACACTGCTTCCTGTCAGACATTTGCAGCACTCAATGTGCAGGCTGTCAAGCTCAAGCATAATGCCTTCCTGTAAATGCATGTAAGTCCTTCCACCAGCTACTACACTCATGGGCCCAAGACATAAAGCATGTAAAAAACCACCAAAACAAACCAGCCAACAAAATGTTTAACCGATCCTTTACAAAATACAGATAACATGATACTGGTACACTCTCTTTACACCACAAAGTTAAACAAAACTGGAACAAAACTGAGGATTTTTCTTCGAAGTCTTTGCTGTAACTATTTTAATGAGTAAAAGCTTTAAAATGTAAGAAAAAGATATATTAAATTAGTATAATTTTACAAATTTGACCTCTTACTTGTTAATCCAAGGTCACTGCCTTCTTGATCTTCTAACTCTCTATCTACGGATGCGACGTTCACATCATTAAAATGCAAATCTAAAGCAGGATCTGTTAAACAATACATATCAATGAATTATCCTTGAATTATTCATAACATTATCATGATGGCTGAAATGAAGAAACTGCGACTATTTTTGTGTTTCCATCACATATCTTTCACACCTCGGTCACGAATTAATCACACTACAGACACAGTGAAGGACATACCCTGTATTTTGTTAAAGGGAAAACTTTCATCTATCATTTATTACAGCTCTTTAACCTGGTGATACGAACAGAGAACAATGGAGATGTGGCAATCTACGTGGGTTTTCAACAAATCAGTGTCACCTGTTGTGTTTAGATGTATGTCAACAGAAAAAAGAGGAAAAATAAAAGTTGGATACCTGTGAAAAATATTCTTATTATTATTGAATAAACCCAGGAATCTGTATCTGACAACAGGTATTATAAATGCCCCTTACAACAGTTAGCCCTTGTGGTAACTGAGTTACATATCAGGGCTTACAGATGCCAGGAATGTCAGAACATTCAAATGAAAATGTACAATACTTTATTTTAACGTAAAAATAAAAACCCCACAATATTTCAGTCAGGCTCAAGAATTAGACTGCCTTTCATTTTAAGGCTTACGATGGTCTAAAATTTCGCTAGGCAATGCCATGAAAGAGTTCTTAGCATTATATTTCTTATTAGGTCCACAGCTTATAAAGTGTTAGAAGATGGGTATTTTTTCCTTTCTTCCTGTTCTTTTCTGCATGGAAAGGAGTATAATTAAGGAATCTACCCCTCTGTACCTATGCTTCAAATAATGTTGAACAACTGCACAGACAGGATGACAGAAGAGAAGTCTGCATAAATACTGATTTTACAGGTATGAAAGACAGTATCATCCCAGTCACTGTGGTCAGTGATAGTGACCACCTTTGCAAGCAAATTTTAGATTTGAAATTGAAATTTTTTTATTAAAAACTGGCACAAAGCCTAAATGAGTTGAAAAAGAACAAACAGAAATAAAAGAGACACTGCCCTGTGTAAAGCTTCTTTAAGATCCAAAACAGATCTCTTAATCCCTCTGGAATTACACCAATTCCTCTTGATAGCCTAGTCCTAAACATTAGGTACTGTAAACTGTACAACATCTTTGACAGAAGTACAAGACAGTTGTGAAAGTGCTTGAAGTCAGAAACTGAAAGGGCCATTTGGATCATTCACGCAAGACTAGTGCAATGTTATTACGTATAGACATTTTCTAATGTTGACAAGGCTATCTAAAGAGGCTCCATGGCCTCAGAGCTCCAGAGAACACATACAGGGAGTTACTGACCTAAAAGAAGGATCCATAGAACAGCACGAAGCTGACTAAGCTACCAGAACAAAATACCAGCCAAGAGATAAAGTTCACATACCGCACAACACTCCTGACAAAGGTACCTGAGAGTTGACATAGCTCTTTATGAAGGGTTACTAGTCAGGGTCTCAAAAAACCACTTCATTAGTATGGAGGTGTGCCCAAACTATAATCCTTATCTTTCAGCAGAACTGACAAACCAACTTAGTGTCCAAAAGTCACAGGAAGAAAGATCATAGCTTCACAGAATGTTAGGAGTTGGAAAGGACCCCCAGAGATCAAGTGCAACCCCCCTGCCAGAGCA
>NW_008606481.1:0-11422 GCF_000691845.1 Merops nubicus
TATATATGATTCTCTTACATACATGCAGCTGTCTTCTTGCGTGTCAAATATGCGTGACCATTTTGAATGCAGTCAGTTTATTTAACATATGCAACAAAAAGGTTAAAGAATTTTTAAAGCTGGTACCCACGTCAGTGTTTTGGCATCTAAACAAGTGGCCTTGCTGTTTGGATGTGCACACATTTGGTCGTTGTGTTTTGTCTTCTGTTAATAGTCAGCTCCTGTTATTGATGGGAGGCAACATGGGCAGCACCCTGACAGTCCAGCTCTTTATTTGGATTTGTAACTCCAGGCACTGCAGCTTTGGCTGTGAATGCTTGGCTACGACCCATGTTATGCAGGCAGCAGGACTCTTAAATTATGATGATGGGTATTTATTGTTTGTGTTATGACATTTTCTAAGGCTCTGGCTGAGTGCTGTGCCTGCTCCTTCCAGGCGTGGCTTGTAGGAGTGGGGAGAAGTTGGGGTTCACCCTCCCACCTCCTTTGGCCAGGCGAGGGGCAGGAGGAGAAGGGGAGTCAGCAGGACCAGCCCTGCACCAGCCATCCCGTGGCAGCCTGGCCAGAGAGTTGTGTAGATTTTGGGAAATGAGTTGAACGTTACTCTCTAAAAGGAGGTGCCCAGGCAGAGAGTTTGGGGAGTTCATTATGGCCACAGGGAGAGGAGTTTTGGGGGTCAGCAGGGGTTAGCAACAGCCCCTGCCTCCTGGGTGGGGATCCCCGCAGGGTCCCCCAGGCTTGGGCTGTGGGGTGAGACCCGTCTTGCTCCATGCTGCTGTCTGATAAGCTCTGTCCCAGCTGGTTGCTTTCACAAGAGTTATTTTCAACCAAGCAAGAGTATTAGGCGGCCAGATTAGGGTCTAAGGTTTGGCTATTGTATCTAGAGCAATTAGAGCAATTTAGTTTTGCAGATGTTATGGGAGAACAGCCTGTTGGTTTCATTCGGAGCTGCATTTGTGTAAGAGTCCCAGGCTTTTGTGGGTCAGGTTCTGCTCCCTACTTAGACATCTCTTCGAGTCCTGTGTCTGCAAAGCATTCACAGCTCCACTCTCTCATTGTTGTCCTTCTCTGGCCAGCAGTGATGCTGGATGTGGAGTTTCCAAGGTTTAGGAGCAAATGTGAGAGTCCTGAACTGGAGTTACGCTCTTCTGCCCAGACTCTGGAGAGGATGTGTTGTCCACCAGCCATTTGCACATTAATGCTAAATAACACAAACCTTGGAAGAGCATCTCCTGGCATTTCTTCTTCTGAGCTACCTTTCAATTGCACGTTCTGCTTCTGAGGAGCCAATGGCCCTAAATCCTGGTGTAAGCAGGTGCTTTTCTGTTGGGCTGGCAGCCCTCCTAAGAGCTACCTTAGCTTGGATTCAAGATGCAGCCCCTAGTTTTGGAAGACTTGCCCTAAAAGTCTAGGTTATTTCTCATAGTAGCTATGGCCAGTTAGGATGAGTCCTCCTCTAGAAATGTCCCATACTTGTGTTTCTATGTGCAGCACTGCTGTAAAAATGCCCATGGCTGTCGTGAAGAAGGAGCAGGAGAGTGGTGGGCACAGGCTAAGCCAATGTGCAGTCACTAATTCTTAACCAGGCAGCATGGGGCAGAGCATGGCACAGGCTTGGTCCTGTGTGCCATCCCCCAGGTCCTGTGTGCCATCCCTCAGGTCCTGTGTGCCATCCCCCGGGTCCTGTGTGCCATCCCCCAGGTCCTGTGTGCCATCCTTGCTCACTGCTGCATGGCTGTGAGCTGTAAGTGAACCCATAGCTGTAGAAAATACCTCTCCTTAAAACTAATCTCAGCTTAGAGGTGGTCTCCCTGAACACAGCTTGTGCTTCAGATAAAACCTGATTTCCCCCCGTCCTGGGGTATTCAGACCTTTCAAACTGATGCTGTTTCAGCCACCTCCTGAAAGGCAGAGTTCACAAGCAGAGTGCTGGGGAGGTCGCTGTGCTTTCCCCAACCCGTGGGGCTCTCTGTCTGCCTCTGCTTTGTCTGCCCCTCTGCCTCCCTCCCCGAGCCCAACTCAGCCATGTGGCCGGGGGATTCATGCCTTGGTTGGAGTTCTCTCATTTAATTTTCATGCATCATTTATGGCTTGCTGTGTTGATTCCATGAAGTGAGTGTGTGCGGGTGGGCGGGGGCGGCTGGGCGCCGTGCTGCAGCTGGGGCAGGAGGGCTGCTCCCTGCCTTTGTCATTATTCTCTGTTCTGGGAGTGTGTTGGTGAGGAATCGCTCCTGGACCCAACACTCAGATCTATATTTCCCAATGAAACCCAATTGCTTTCCTGAGGAAAAAAAAATAAAGAATCACCTTCCCATTCCTGGAAATCTGGAAAATTTCCCACAATGTGACTTCTGCCCTTCAGACGGACGTTGTCATGGGGTGAAGCTGAGAAGGGAGACCCAGAAGTGACTGTAAATCAAAGGAGTGCACAGCTCTGCGCCTGTGAAATGTTGGTAACTCCTGAAGCCAACCTGGAAAACAACATCCAGCTGCCAGCAGGATTTTAGGCAGGAAATCTGCCTTCTGGGGTAGGCAGCTGCACTCACATTCCTTGTATTGGTCCCTCTTGGGGCACGTTGTGTGGCCTCCAGTGGGGCAGAGTTAGACTTGGAGTGGAGCTGGTGGAGAGATCTGGAGGTATAGTTGAGACCAGGTGTCCTTCCTTCCCTACCCTTCCCCTTTTCTTGGGCCAGCCCATTCATTTTACTAATTTATTTGATATATTTAATAGATTTGCTTAGACTGAGCAAGAGTGTGCAGGGTTTGCGTTTCTGCTCTGGTTGCTTGCATTAAGTTGTTTACTGGGCTGATGTCTACTGTGTCAGGCTAGAAATTACTAACAAGGAGAGCAGAACAAGCCTGTCCTTATTGATTTCTATCTGGTTTGACTGGCAGCAGTTGGAAATGGCACAGAAGCTGTGTCTGGTTTGAAATGCCATGTGTTCATGGGCTTGTGCCACCACTGGGGAGGTGATAGAGCAGCTGTACAGGTGGCCTTGAGCAGCGGTGGCCAACCAACCACTACAGATCCCAAAACAAGGGTTATGTGTGAGTGGATGTTTGATTTGTTGATTTTATTGGGCTAATTCAGTGTGAGTCCCACCCCTGTGTCCCACAGAGGTTGGGCACCTCTCAAAATTTAGATCATAGAATCATTTAGGTTGGAAAAGACCTTTAAGATCATCAACTCCAACCATTAACCTAAGTTTAGTGAGTCCAGTGCTAAACCATGTCCCCAAGAACCTTATCAACATGGCTTTTAAACACGTCTGGTGATGGTGGTTCAACCACTTCCCTGGGTAGCCAGTTCCAGGGCTTGACAACCATTTCAGTGAATAAATTTTTCCTCATACCAAATCTAAACATCTCCTGGCACAACTTGAGAGGCCATTTCCTCTTGTCCTATCACTTGTTACTTGTGGGAACACACCAGCAATCCCCTCTCTACAACCTCCTTTGAGGCAGCTGTAGAGAGCAGTAAGATCTGCCCTGAGCCTCCTTTTCTTCAGACTAAACAGCCCCAGATCTCTCAGCCATTCTTCATAAGACAGTTCCTCCTTGTGCTCTAGAGATTTCCCTGCTTGCTGAGCTGGAGCTCCAGTGAGCATGTGCAGGGTGTAGTGTGGCAGAAGATGGAGACCATGAGTCCTTGTGAGCCACGATGGAAACTGGAAGTGATATTTAGAATCTGGTTTGCACCCAGGACAATGCCTGGCTGGGATGTTTAAACCCAGAGATGCAGTAATGGCTTTGAAGGCAACCCAGGGGCCGTGCTTCTGCCACAGGACTTGGGAATGAGAATCCTTTGAGAAGGCAAGATGGTAGTAAGTACATCCAATCTCTCTGCTGAATGACATGCAGTAAAAGCTGGGCTGGGACACAGAACACAAAGCAGCGATAAGGAGACATGTTATGACCTTGTCTGCTGTTAGCAGCTTATGCAGCCAGCCAGGGAAAAACCAGCCTGCATTACAAGGGCCATATGGTATTTTACTAACTCTGTGTATAAATCCCTAATACAATTAGAAGATCCAGCTTCCATGCTGAATTAGAGTCTCTGCTGCTTTATCTGGAAGAATTTCTGGACCGCTCAAGATTGTTATCAGGAAGGGAAAAAATGGGTAGGGATGGAAAAGGGCAGGGGGTCTGTCAGCCTCTGGGGTGGAGCAGCCCTTTTGCTGGCCTCTGCTGTGAGAGATCCTCCTGCCAGCCTGCACAGCCCCTCGGGGTCTGCCTGGAGCCAGCCCCTGGGCCCTGGCTGTCCAGCCCTGCAGTAGCAGATGTCTGTTTTATCAGAGAGAGTTTGTGCAGGATTCCTGAGCACGGTCAGGATTTCTACAGGAGGCCAACAGGAGCTGAAGCTAGAGACAGGAGAAAAGAAGAAGCCTTGTACCCTCAGCTTCCTCTTCCCTGTTGGATTTTGTCTGGATCAGATGTGTGAGTGCAGGAGGGAAAGGGGTGCCCGTTGTGTATGGGGATGGCTCTGAGCATGCCAGCTCAAAGGTGCTCGGGCCCAAAGCATGGGCTGTGGGTGATGATGGGCATTGAAAGGAGGTACCAGGGGAAGTGCTAGGTCAATTTGCAGGTGTCTGGCTAAAGGCAGACGTGTAATCCAGGCAGTGGAAGTGCAGCACGTCCAGGACTGGCACTTCAAACAGTGCAGGCAGCCATTAGCAGGGAGAGTGGAACAGAAAGACAATGAAAGGTAACAAACAGGTTTGGTCAGAGCTTTTTCTCCAAATCTGACTTTCACTGGTAGGAAAATACCATTTTAGAGGGAGAGACTTGATTTGTTTGTAGCCTTTTTGGGTCCCCCTGTCCATTTTTCCTCCCTAGGTCATCGTCTTCACCAGCAGTAGCTGCTGAAGGGTGGCTTGGTACTGGAGCTTCCTGGCACAGGGCTCTTGCATAGAAAAGTTTGGCTTGGAAAGGACCTTTCTGGGTCTGGACCTTTCCAGTCCAACCACCTGCAATGAGCAGGGACATCATCAGCTAGATCAAGGCATGCTGTCTTGGAGAGGTGCCCCCGTGTCCATCAGCAACTCAGTCCATCACCACCTCTGGATTTCTCTTTGGGCTGTAGTTTCAAATGCCAACCACTGCTGATATCTGCAGTCACTACTTGTGGTCCCCTTCCAAAGGAAAACTTGAAATCTTTGGAGTCTCAGATCAGTTATCCTGCAGCCTATTGTGTGTGGAGCCCTGGGGAGATGCTGGTGGAGGTCTTTGCTGCAGTAAGCTTGAACTCCAAACCTTGTGGGTGGGTTTGAGAAGCAGGGCAAGGCTAAAGCCCATTCCCAGCAACTGATCTGCTTGAAGATCTCCCTCTTAAAGAAATTAAAAATGGATGAAAGTTTGCCAGTTTGGACTGTTCTTGGAGAGGTTTGGGCCATTAAACACCAGAACCAGCTGCTTTATAAAGCCCAAAAGGGTTCATCAGAAAGAGACTGAAAATGTGGGTGCTTGCAGCTCTTGCATGGGAGGGACACGAAGCCATGCTGCCTTCTCCTGTGCTGAGCACTGCAGATGAAGGAAGGAGTGTTGGGCTTCAGGTCCTATGCTTGGTTCCTTGGGACTCTTGGTGGGCTGTCTTTTTTTTCTGGACTGTAGCAGTCTCCACGTGCTGGGATCATCCCTCTGCACATAGACCCTTCCTTAGCCCTATGCCCCTTTTTGTTTTCTGTCTTGTTCTGGACAGGTTTACCACGGTGTTAATCGTGTCTCCTCCAGTGGTGGCTGGAAGGGACTCCAGGAACATAAAGATTTCCCTCTTCATTTTACTGTATGAACCTCTCTGAGAGATACCACTTCACTTGCAGATGAGAAGGGAAATGACCACCTTTTATTAATAAGCCCTATTAAGTCCTATGGATGGACGTGGCTGTGCTTAATGCTCTCAGTGCTGAGGGAGCCCTGAAGTGGGCTGGGACATGCTCTTCTTTTCCCCACAGGTCATTTCTCCCTGCCTCCGTTTCCTCTTCCACAAAGCTGGCTGGGGAGTGTGCCGTGCCCTGCTTTGTGCTTCTCATGGAAAGATATTACTGCTCTTATTTTCTTTGCTGTAAAGTGCCAGCCAGGCATTCAGTGAAACAACCTCCCTTTTATCTGGGTTGGAGGGAACATGACTTCTGTCTGAATGGTTATAGCTGTTCAATCTGTTCAGATGTCTCCTATGACTCCTCAAAGCCTGTTTTGTTGGCTCTGCTGTCTCTCTTTTTCATGCATACCTATTTCCAAGCAAATCACTCTGTGCTGGAGCATGTAATTGCAAAGTGCAGCCCCGACTCTGCCCACCTGCTGGAGGAGACCATGAGATGGGAGCGATTTATCTGGGGGCTTGTCAGGTGGTGGTTACCATCAATTTAGAGCCTGAAGGAGGGAAGTGCCATGGGGTGATGTGTGTGAATAAGAAATGTGCTTTTAGCAAGAGCCAGATCCTGCGGGCGATGCAGCCCAGCCCTCAGCCCGGCGAGTCCTGCACCCCTGCGTCCCTGCTGCCGGCGTTGATGGACTCACTGGGATCCCTCACTGGGATGGGAGCTGCTGTCTCCAGGTGCCTCTCATGTGAGGCAGCCCACATCAGGATGGGGTGAGGGCGCTGCCAAGACCACTTTCCCCAGCTCTCCCTGCAGCTTTGTTTGCAGCAGCCCCTGGGTGTTGGATTAAGGGCAGTGACTTCTGTCTTGCCGTGACCATCTGGCGGTGGGTTTCTGAGCACAACTTGGATTTGTTTTGAAGGCTGGAACTGCAGTAATGCATTGGTTACCTGAGGTTTTCATCAAGATGAGACTTTCAGAAGCTTCGTTTGTTGGTCCTTCCTGTAGTAATTACTGCTTGCTCAGAGCTCGTCTTCTCTGAGCCCACAGTCAGACTGTCTAGCTTTTTCATTTTGAAAGCTGAAGAAGTTATTAGATGCTGCTACAATCCCTGGACATTTTTAACATAAGTAAAGGTATATATGCATACCACCAGGGGTGAAACTTTTGAGAGCTCCTTCAATGAAATAGCCAATATGGTGGCAATAAATTCTGAGGAAATGGACATTATCTGCTGATTGACCTTCTTGGTACGTTAAACAGCTTTTGCTTTTGCCTTGAGGCATCTGGCTGCCTGACATGGCCAATTATCCTATGATAACGTCAGCTTCATTGGGTCTTATTGCTTCATTATGAAACTGCTTTAGCTGATAATGCGTGGCGATTAGTGGGCAAACGTTCTTGGGAAGGGAGATTTCTCCTCACCCACCGCTCGGCCTCGGAGCACTGCAGTTTGTCTGCGCTGCAGAAGGCAGAGGTGCTGGGGAGGTCCCTTCCAGCTCCTAGGAGCAGCTACACCTCCGGCAGCCGTGATGCTGTTTCCCCTGCTTCCCTCTCTTGTCTTCCCATCGCGTCCTTTGACTTTCTTGCTCAAGTGAAAAAATTTCTAAGTATTTTTATTTAGGGCAGGAAAAGCGCCAGCACGTAGCTGCCTCTGGGGGAACAAAAATCCCAGTGCTTAGTCCTCGTTTGTCTGGAGCATGGAATTCTTTTCTCTCATAATCAGAGCTGTTCGTAACGCTTTGTGCCAGGGTCCAACCTGGCACATTCCTCCCTTTCTGCCCACGTCATTAGAAGGAAAGAGAGCCTCTTCACAAAAGCTCTTTATCCTTCCACCCATCTTCTCCTGGCCTGTGCTGGAGCAAAGCTTAAGGCCATGCCAGTGACTGGTGCTGGTGCAGAAGGAAACACGACCCATCAGAAGCCTGTTTCCTTGACACATTCCTAAGATGACAGCAATGCTTGGAGTTTTGCTGTGAGCCCACTGTGGTTCTGCTCATTCCTGGAGCCCTGTGGGCACGAGACACTCCCCACTTCCATTGAAAAAGGGGCAGGAGTCCTTGGGGAGGGTGAAAAAGCATGAAAGTACTGATTATGTTTTGCAAATGGGTTTCGTTTTCTCTTTGCAGTGGCCAGCCAAGCTGAGGGCTCTGGTGGAGGTCCTTCTCTCAAGGAGCACTGGGGAGCCCATGCCCTCTGCCACCCGCTGCAAGCACACTGGCACATTAGGGGGTTCAGTAGCCGTGTGGATAAGTTACAGGGTCCAAAGTGTGTGTGCATCAGTCAATGGGGAGATTCAGGGACCCAAACAGCCTTACATGGTGAACAGAATTCATTTGCACGTGTTAGCTGGGGGATCCTCCTTGTGCACAAGCCCCTGGGACCTGTCCTGTTCATGACATCACCGGAGAGCAGGCTCCTGGCCAGGCTGGGGGTCTGCCTGTCCCCCCTGGCAGCACCCACCCTGTGGGCAGAGCAGAGTAGAAGCTGTTTTGCAAGTGGGGCTTTGTCAGTGGCTGGAGGAAAGCTCGGGTGCAGGCAGGAGCAGCTGAGGAAGGGAGATCAGAGGCTTAAGGAAGCCAGGGGAAATCAGGCAGGCCTGGCACAGCTGAAGAGGGAAGATCAGAGTCCTGGAGCAGCTGGGGGGGAGATTGGATTAGTAGTTGGGAGATCAGAAGCCCAGACCAGCTCGGGAGGGTGGATCAGACAGGTGAGGAGATCAGAAGCCCCCCTGGACCGTGAAGGGGTTCAGGTGGGTCAGGAGAGCTCACAGAGGTGAGAGCAGAGGGGTGAGCGGTTTGCTGGTGCTGCCAGCACCTGCTGGGCTCGAATGTGTGTTGGCAGGTGGGGTTTGCATCCCCCGATCCCACAATGTCCCCAGCACGGTGGCGGGAGCTGCCCCCTGCCGAGCCCTCCCCGCACAGCGCAGCGCAGCGCGGGGGCTCTCCCCGGGGGCACCAGCTGGGCGAGGGGCTGTTTGCAGCGGGGAGGCACCGCCACAATTACGCCGTGTTTTGGCTGAGAGTTCCCAAGAGCTGCTAAAAGGCTGCAATCCCCACTAAGACCCTGAGTGCGTCCCTGCGGAACGCTCCCTCCCACCTGCAGGCACCATCCACCAAAGGCTGTGTTTGGCTAAACAGAGCCTTGCCATCCTGCTCCTGCCCGTCCGAGCATGGAAATGCAGTGCAGAGATCCTAAGAGAGGAGCTGGTGAAGGAGGAGAACTGATGAAACAGTGGCTGTGCTGCTTCAGCTCACGTGTGGCTGGGGGGGGCGGACCACCACAAAGCCTTGCGACGCCCCCCACCCCTGTGGCCCACTGCTGGTCTGATCTCCTCACCTCCTCTTGGAGCTCCAGACATGTTACTGGTGCTGGCAGCTGTGCCCCTCCTGCTGCGACCTCGAGGAGCCCCAGCCTGTGGAGAGCAGCCCTGCAGGAGGGTGGGTTGGGGCACAAGGAGGTGAGATGTGGCTGGCAGAGGGGACAGCCTTTTGGGGGAGCTGGGCTCTTGCCTCTGCTGCTGGCATTTGGGCAGCATGTAGAAGGTTTGTGCTTCTCTGCCTGGTTCTCCCAAAGGAGACAGGGTGAAGATGGAAGGAACACTTTGTAGGGAAGAAAGCACCAATCACTTTTCCCAGTGTGTGCTGTCCTGACAGTAATTGCCTATTAGTATTCCTTTTCTCATGCTTCATACCCTTCCTTCCCTCAAGCAACGTGGCTTCACTTTCTGTGGTGGCCACATCTGAACATGGTGCAGAGGTGCTGTGCCACCCTCCAGAGCTGCAGGGGTAGCTGGTAGGGGGATGACTAAGAGTTGCTCAGTGCTGCCCCTAAACCCACTGACCCTGGTTTTGGGATGGGTTGCTGCTACTTTGATTAAAGGGGTGGAGCTCTGACTGCCTGGTGCTCTCACCTTCGGAGGTGTCATCTTGGGCCTTTGCCATGTGGATCTTTACCACTGCAGCTGGTGGGGATAGTCTATGCTGGGCTCCTGCCAGTCCAGATTTTGTTGTCCTCCAGGTGCTGGGAAGAGTCATAGGTGGCTGGATGAAGGCAGCTTTGTGGTTGCTTTGTTGTGACTTTCAGGCCCTGAAGGTGAGCTCAGGCTCTGGAGATGCAGGATCCAAAGGCAAGAGAGTAGAGCAGGACCATTCAGAGCAGTCTGGGATTTGGGTTTGCACTTGTGGGCAAGATGTGGATGAACCCTGTATGGCCTTTCCTGATGTTTATCTGTCTCTTTTTCCATTTTGTTCTGTTTCCAGCTTGAGTTTGTTGTTTTCTGATGTGCCATGACACAGTAGATGTGCCCAGCAGTGGTAGAGGGCACTGCACAAGCTGAGCACCCTTGCACTGCCACCAGCCCTGTTGCCATGAGGTGTGTTGTGGGCTCAATCCCTCTGGACACTTTTCATCCCAGCTCAGCCCAGCCATTCAGAGTGGTTTCCTCTGCAGTCCTGTGGGAGGTGTAAAAGGAGATATGTCAGCACAGGGCAAAATATTGAGGTGGTGGATGTTGCAGTCTGGATGATGTTCTTGCTGCTCATTGGTTATGGTTTGGTAGCAGAGATGGGAAATAATTGTGTATGCACAGCTGATTTCAGAGGCACAAGCAGAGGAAAGGAAGAGGATTCACCTGAGTGAGGATGGCAGAGCTCTGGCTATATTTGGTCCAGCACATGAAAAGCTAAAGTTAAAACAGCAAAGATGTTGCCAGTACCACACCTGGCATCTCACGTAGCTGTCATCCTGAGAGCCTCTCATTTAGGATGCCAAGTGCATCCGTGCTCTGGTGGCACAGAGAGCTCCAGTCCACATGTACCAGGTTCCTAAAGCCACAGCACTCGTGGAAGCTGCACATCCATGCCCCACGGAGGCTGTGGCTGCCAGCTGCTGGGGCTTGGGAACTGCCTGGAAAGGGGCTTAAATGGGAAGCTAAGACAACCTCATGCAAAAAGGTAACAGCTGAGAAAGCAGAAACCTGTAAAACCTTTGAGCCATGTTATTTGCTAAGCTGATAAAAGGTAGAGTGCATACATTTATGAACAGGGGAAATCCCTTCTGTATTCACATGAGCTGCTCACAGTTTCCTAGTTAAGTAAATATAGTTCAGAATAAGAACAGTTTAAAGGGAATTTGAGAACATAATGAAGCTCAGAGAATTAACTGAATAGCTTTCATTTGAGATTACAAAAACACGGTGTAATATAATGTTTAAATATCAATATGGTTTCAGTATTGCATAAAATAACCAAATACAGATAAAACCACTGTTCTGTCCTGGCTGGTAATCTTATTACTGAATTAATATAACAATGTGCATTTTGTTTGCTATTTTTCCCTAACTTCACAGGCTAGGTGAAGGAATAAAAAAATGTCCTAAAAGGAGCACATGGTGGTTTTGAAGCTCATCAAGCTGCAAAGCCTGCAAAGCACAGAGTGATAACCCAGGCTACACTGTCCTCCCCAGCACTGGACGAGGCAGGAGAGAGGGCTTCAAGGGACTGGGAGGGTGCTTCATACTGCTGCTGTCAGCCTTCATGTAGCATGGGGAAATTTTTGTGTTTCTGAGTAGGGGAAGTGAGCTTGAACCATTAAGTTCATGGCGG
>NW_008606481.1:11453-19058 GCF_000691845.1 Merops nubicus
GGGGGGTGATGGTGTGTAGTGGCTGCTGGTTTTCAGAGGGAAAGCCCAGGTTTTTCAGTCTCCCGTGGTGCACACGGGCTGAAGCAGGACATCCTGCAGGCCCTCAGTGCAGAGACTGCCCACGGGGATGGGATGTGTCCCACGACGGATTTATTTGATGCTCCATTGCATCCTTTCATGTGGTCTGAAGGGAAAAAGTGAAGAATTTACTGTGGTTTTGCAGCTTTACTGTATGTCTCTTACTGGGAGACTGAAAAATTCCTGGTGTTTGGCTGCCAGCTTTCCCTGAGTGATGCACCATTCTGACACAGCCATCCTTGCTGCAGCATCCCAGGGGGCTGGGGAGGCACGTGCAGGAGGAGCAAATGCTCCCTGGCCCCATCCACATCATCTCTGAGGGCAATGGAGTCGAAGCAGGAAGAAGCAAAGAGCAGTGAGCATCAGGAGGTTAGGGGGAAGTAAGTTATAAATGAGTAACTACTAAAAATCAACCATGTGCTTTCTCAGTAGGGTTTTTGCCCAAAGGATCACTACTTCTGGCTGTGATTTGGGGAAAGATCCCTGTGTGGAGGTCAAACCATGGGCTGCTGGGGCTGCATGGCAACAGGGACCAGCACGAGGGGTGCTTGTTCATGGTATCTGGAGATGTGGTGTGACCAGGGTACTGGCATGGCTCCTCTGGGATCTATTTTCCATGTGGTGCAGGAACAGTGGCTGGTATTCTCAGTGCTTTGGTACCTCCAGGGTCTCCCTATGGTACCCACACCTTCTGGCTGCCTGGGTGGGGCTCAGCTGAAGGGTGGGGGAGCCCCTGTTCATGCACCCAAATGTGCTGCAGGTCTTGTACCCTTATTTGCAAAAGATGTCAGGATGGCTTGGCCCAGGGAAAACAACTTCACATCCACGTTCACAGCCAAAATGATTCGCTCAGCTGTGGATTACACAAGTGTTTCCCCAAATATTTTGAACCCTGGAATAATGCTGCTCACCAAACCTAATACCTAAAAGGCCTCTTTTATGTGACTATTACTTTGGTGACCAAAGTGCTGGGGTTTTACAAGAGCTGCTTATCCTTTGATAAAACAAAATCAGTGAATTTATGCTGACAGCTTCAGATGCTGTGGAAACCTGAGCAACCTTTGACCAGCATATGTTGCTTGCTGGATCCTTCCTTAAGAACAAACCGCAGAAGCATCTTTAGTAATTTAATGAGCAATAAAGAAGACTATAAAAACCCAAGGATAATTAAATGCAATGATAGATTTTAACACCCTAAATGGTTACCAGAAGTGCTTAATCAAAACTAAGGTTTGTGCTAGGCAGATTGAATAGCTCTTTGTTGCCTCATAATAGAGAACATTTAAAAATAAAACGCAAAGAAAGATTTGGGGTAGCATCGGAATGACAGAATCATTAAAAATCATCACAGCCTGCCTCCTGATGCCCCTCTGATGCCTGAGTAAAACAAATAAAACAAAGCAGAATTAGGGAGCTGTTTCGTATATTGCTTTGATCTTTGTTTCACCTTTTGAAAACATTTGTGAAGGTTACTGTACTAGAATTTGGCTTGTAAGTTTTCGATTTGGAAAAGGAACGAATGGATTGACAGTGTTAAAGGTTAGTCAGTCATGTGATATTTTTTCCCTTCAGCCTACTATTCTGGGAGGTAAGTCCCAGAGCATGAAACATTGGCTACCTAGGCAGAACGAAGGGTGATGTGCGTGCTGTCAGAATGGAGTGCACACGTGCTCCAGCCCCAGTGCTGCTCTCAGCTCAGCAGCACAACCAGGATATACTGAGGCAGGCACCAGCACAGATTCCTTCTTCATGCAATAGTCTTTAGGAAAATCTGTGGATTAATTAAACATTTTCATGCAATAACACGATGCTAATTGTTTACACTAAGCCACGTTTGGTTATGTAAATTATCTCAACTGGAAAATTCTTTAGTGTATAATTGTGATAGAGAATTAAAGAAATGAGGAAATACAGATGACGTCAAGACAATCCTGTGCAGATGATGCTCTGGGTGATTTGGGGTGACTTCACCAGTTAAGCCTGGCACTAATTTTTCATATAGGTATAAAGGGTTTTTAAACACTTGGGCTGTAATTGTAACAGTTAATGGCCTCATCCTGCCCTCTTTCACTCTGAGTCCTCCCCATGACCTAGCGGGGAAGGGACGAGGAGGCTGCAGAGGGGACCTGACCCTGGGTCTCTGCTGGTGGGACTGCAGCAGCTCAGCTGGTTGGTACCTGAGCAAGCACAGCATTTTTCATGGAAACCTCTCATTTGCAAAGAAATCAAGAGGGATCTTTGTGCTGGGTTTGGGTTACTGGGCTGTATGCCACTGGCCAGTGTTGCTTGCCTCTTGTTGGTTGCTGGAAATTTGTAATGCCCACTGGAAAAAAAAAATGGACTTGGAGAAGTCTTTAAGCAAATAACCAAGACAGAGGTTAGGTCCATAAAGGAGTGTGAACAGCCTTGCAGGTCAGGCCAGGAAGGTCAGGAGCCTTCCTGGCGTAAGTTGATATAGTGTTGTTGAAGATATCAGTGGGACCTGTTAATTTAAGAGAGACCTATGGAATATGTGGAAAAAATGTAGAGCAGCCTGCTTTGGCTCAGGAGGGGCAGATGCCAACGTGGGAGGGGGTTTCTCCACAGGGAATGTCTTTGTGCAGCCACTGGCATGGGAGGACACGATGAGCCCTCTCACCATTCTGGGGCACAGCCATCTTGCCCTGTAGATGAGGCTGCTTGTCCTCCTTGCCATGCTGCAGACCTGTCCTGGCTCTCACCCTTAGGCTGCTGCCACCCAACATGCTCTCATCGATATTCTTAGGGTGCCTAAATCTTCTCCCCAGCACCGTGATGGGGCAGGATCCCTGGTTGTGGGACCTTTCTCCTTCCTGAGCTGCCTTGCTGCAGCCTTTAGACACATGGGTAGCTGAAGGGGTTGTGCCCCCCTCGCTCCCTGCCAGCCCTCTGTGCTCCTTGCCACAACCCTGGCCAGCAGCAGCCCAGCATTTTTGCCTGTATTGTATTATTCTCACCATCTCCCTGACAGGTGTAGCAATATACTGAGCTGTCTCAAGCTGGGACTGTTTGAATGAGGAGTGATGTTTAATCAGGAGGATGTGGGGGTGGCAGAGCCAAAGTTACAGTCAGGTAGAGGAGAGGCCGCTCAGGAGTGGGCAGAGCTGGGCTGTGTCACTGTGTATGTGTTATTGTCACATAATACCTCTTATCCAGGAGAGTGGAGTGTGTTTGTCATCAGATGGGACTCTCCTACTGGTGCAGTTAAAATGCCTTTTTACTTTGATTCTGCAGCTCATTTAACAGGAGGCTGAGCATCACACTTTACAGGCTGAGACCTAGTTAAGTCTTTTTCAGCATAAGGAAAACCCAAGCAATGTTTTTGTATATCACTGTATCATATTGCTCAAAATCCAGCCATATTTAAAGGGGGAAAAAAAAAATCTGTTTTCCTTCTTTTATTTTTCCTTATTTTTATCTTCATTTTGCTTATTTGGAGTCACATCATATTTTCTTCAGATAATCTACACTTGATGCTATGTAAAGACTGACGATCTGGAGCATCCTAAAGAAAACGTATCTGAAATATTTACTCAGTCAAGTCTCAGAGGCTCTAGGCTGTCTGAAAGTGTTAATGCAGGCAGGCTACACCTAAAGGAGCTTTTGCAGCTTCAACAGATGTATTAATTTTGAAGGGTATTTCTTTGAGCATTAAGCCTTTCTCATGCTACATGCTGTTCGCACTCTTTTGTCTTACAAACCTTTTAAAATTTATCCCAGTATGCTTCAAGTTGAGGCTTCTGCTATTTTTCTGGAGCGATGGGGATTTTTTTTCATTGCTGCCTGTTTTCTGTCTTAACTCAGTAAACTAAGAGCCAACAAGGGCTGGGTGAGAATTTCAAACTCCCTGCAGGATAGCTTTGGAAAATACGATATGGAAAGAAGAAGAAGAAAAACAAAAGCACATGTTGTGAAACGTATGCATATTTCACACCCGCATTTTGCGTTGTAAAAGTGGCTGCTTTGTGTGTATTTTCAGGATGTGGAATATGCTAAATGAAATATTCAAATACTTTGGCAACTCCTGCATTTTTTCCCCCTTTTTTTTTTGGTATCATAAAACACTTGTTCTATAGCTGGGTACGACATTTATTAAAGACTAGTGGGTTTACCAGTTCTCATAAACAATTTCTGTGGTTTCCAAGGTGCTGTGGCTAAAGAAATCAAAACACTTATTAAGACACTAGAAAATAGGTTTCTTTTTTTTTTAAAAAAAAAAAAAAGCAGAGGTACTGGGTAACTTCTGTGTAAGTATGTTGCTTTAGGAACCTTAGGACATGATCTGGTGGTGGTGCAAGCAGGTCCAATGGCTCTGCAGCCAGGGATGCCCATGGTGTACACCCACTTATAGTGTGGGGGGAACCTGTCCCTTGGCTCAAACTGTCCATTCACAACCCAGGTCTCTAGCACCTCTTTCTGAGGATGAGAATATTCCTGCAAACCTCAGCAGACTGCTTGCCCTTGTGAATAGTTCTAAGTGCCCAGTGGAGGCCACTGGAGTCAGCTAGAGCTGCTGATTTTGTGGGGCTTTAGATTCAGCCTTTAGACCAATGCAAACATTTCTGGTTTGCACTGTCACAAATCCTGAAGGCATTTTCTGTGTTTGCCACTAGTATCAGCAAATTTCACAAATATATTCAACAAAAGAAAGAAACTTTGTTTCTTATGATGATACTTCAGAAATGACTTACAATCTTGCCGGTCTTTGAGCTTTGTTTAGGTTGCTATAAAGTTCTGGGCCATATTAAAATCTCTGCTTTCAGGATCAAAACCATAATTTGAAGAACTAAAAAGCCAGAAACTTTCAGGACTAAACACATTCTTGAGAAAGAGTTGTGTGCTTTCTAAGCTTAACCTATAACTCAGGAGATGTGAACTTACATTCCCAAGGCATGAACCACCACCCCCCATTCTTGGGTCTCTCATGCACATAAAATCATTTAGGTTGGAAAAGACTTTTAAGATCATTGAGTCCATCTGTAACCCTAACACTTCAAGTCTACCACTAAACCATGTCCCTAAGTGCTGCATCTACATGTCTTTTAAATACCTGCAGAGATGGTGACTTGACCACTTCCCTGGGCAGCCTGTTTCAGGGCTTGACAAGCCTTCCAGTGAAGATTTTTCTTAGTATCAAATCTGAACCTCCCCTGGCACAACTTGAGGCCACTTTCTCTTATCCTATCACTTGCTACTTTGGAAAAGAGACCAACCTCCACCTCACTACAACCTCCTTTAAGGTAGTTGTAGAGAGCAAGGAGGTCTCCCCTTTCTCAAGGCTAAACAAACCTAGTTCCCTCAGCTGCTCTTTGTAAGACTTGTTCTCTAGACCTCCATGTCTTTCTTGTAGCGAGGGGCCAAGAGTTGAACACAGCATACAAGGTACAGATGAGCAGGTACAAGGTCTGCTTTCCACTCAGAGGGAAAATCTCAACCTTGAGTACGGCAGCTCATGTCTGAGAGGACCTGGAGGAGCTGACACGGAAAGACTGCCTGCTCAGTGTCTGCTCTATAAATAGTGCTATTATATCTGACTTTTAAAAGCACTGAAAAATCCTGTGAGACGAGACACGCAGCTGGGAAGCACTTATGGCTGGGGTGTGTTTGCCTACCAAGGTGAAATGCTGAAGCATCTGCTGCTCAGCTGCGCTGAGGCTACTGTAAAGCCCTGAGAAATGGCAAAACCCCAGCCCCTGTAGCACGACTTCCCCTGCCTGTCTGCTGCCAGGGTGGTGGGACAGCACGGGGAGGGCTGTCAGGCACCCACTCCACATCTGGGCTGTCTCTTCAGCATTCAGGTTCTGGCCTCCCAGAAGTTGGTGTATCCACACTAATCAGCAACACCTCAGTTTAATATATACTGAAACAGGTTTTCCATGGTTTATGTATAAAATGCTATATCAAGAACATATTAATGTTCTTGAGCCAAGACTATTTGGGCAGGAAAATGTACCAACGAAGTGTGACCTAATCCACATGAAAAGGAAAGGTTTGCTTGAAGGTATTAAAGCAAAGTTGAAATATTCAAGTTCACTGATTAGAAACTTTATTACCTCTCTCTGGTGGTGAAATAGCGAGTGGTAATTTCTGCTTCTTTCTTCACAGGCCCCACCTTACCTTGAGGAGATTGAGAAGACTCATGGACTAGAAGGTAACAGATGGGGAATGCAGAGAACTTCAGCTGCGGTAAAGGTACCTGTGTGCAACTGAGTTATTTATTTCAATAAGTATAAAACCATCAGTAGTGCATATATGTCATATTTCAACCAGAGGTAGTGCTGCCTGTTTGGAGTTGACAGTTTGCTTTCCAACTTCTTTAGGCTGTGCTTTTCCCAAACTTGTGTTTTGAGTACTTACATCTGCAGGACCAAGTCCTCTGCCTGTTTTCTGGCAGAGATCCCTGTATGGGGTGGAAAAAAGATATTGGAGAGACACAGCCTCATTAGTTCTCATACCTTCCTCTTTAAAAGAGGAAACTGGGAGCTCTTTCTAAGGGAAAATGCTCATAGACTGGGAATGATTATTGATATACCACTTTTTGAGAGTGAACAGTTTCTTGGTATTCACCTGGAATTACTCCTTTAGCTCACTCTTTCACATTGCTTTTCTTTCCCCCCATGGAGCATACATGGGGTTGGTGTTTATCTTCTCGGAGCTGAACTTGTGCGGTCAGGCTGCTTTTGCTGCAAAGGGCCTGAGGGGGACGAACGTGGGGGCTAAAGCCATCCTGTCCCCAGGAGCTGAGCTTTGCAGGAGCACTGGCCAGAGCTGCCGAGGCTGTGGGTTTGTGTGTCCATATGGGCAGATGGAGCTGGAGTGGGAAGAGCTGCATTCCTGGGGAGCACTGGCTTGGGGGGAGAGCTCGGTGCTGCCTCCAAGCCCCTTCATGAGCCCACGCTGGGGGACACAGTGCCTTATGATGTCCCACTGTGGCTCTGTGGAGGGGTACTTGTGGGGACATGGCCTCCCAGGGTGACCTCTCAGCAGAGCTGTCCCAAGGGCAGCGTGGTGAGGGGCATTGCTGCTGATACCCTGCTGCTCTCCCAGGGGAGCAGGCATGTCTTGGTCAGCAGACATGGCCAGAGGTGGCTTTGGTTGCCAACCACCCGGTGTTGCCAGTCCCTGCCCCATTTTTGGTGCAACTCAACAGCACAGAGGGACAAACCTGGGCTAGTGCCAGCCCCATTGCTGGCTCCCACCTGGGAGGTGGCTGTTTCTGTGCTTGCAGGGCCTTGTAAACAGAGGGGCAAAGCTATTTCTTTCCTTTCTGCTTCCTGAGGCCCGTTTCTCCATCAGTTGGCTCCCCCTGACCCCCTCTTGCCCTGCTCTCTGGCAACCGTGAGGCTTTACGATGGCAAAAAATACAAGCGGTCCCCAGATAACTATTTGGTGTAAGCAAACCATGGGGCTTTAATGGAATTACCTCAGCCCCGCTAGTAAATAATTTATAGGAGGCAGTAAATAAAATATGTTTCTGTGTTCTTAAAAAAAAGAGTTGTCAGCCGACAA
>NW_008606482.1:0-3064 GCF_000691845.1 Merops nubicus
TAAACCCAAACCTTGTGGAGTGCAGCCTGGCCAGCAGATGAGGGCTGCTGAGCTAAGGGCTCAGATTTTTGTCCCATCTCTGCTGCTTCCTGATCTAGCCCAGTTCCAGTTTTTCAGTACTTGCTCACCTCCCTAGTCCTTGAAAAGAATGGAGCTGGGAAAATTGGGAGTGACTAAACCTGCCCCTCCCAGCCCCTGCAGGCAGAGCAGCAGGCTCCCGGCTCTGTTCTCAGTTGCAGGGAGGAACTGGCTCCCTTCTCTGGGTGCTTGCTGGAGCATCCCATGCTCTTCAGTAGGTTTTCCCATTTTTTGTGCCAAGTGAGGCCTTTCTCCTGCAGGACCCCCCTCTGTGACGTTCACAGTGTCAGCAGTTGGCACCAAGATCCCTGTGCTGGGAGCAGGAATTCCAGGAGCTACACCTGGCAGATGTTATAATGAACTCCTGGCTGGTCAAGTAGAGTTTCCTCAATCATTTCAATCACATGATCTTTGGGATGCAGACGTGAGGCCTCTGCAGAGGGAAGCTTCTCTGTGTGGCTCACTGGATCTTGCTGCAAGAAAAGGAAAAATACAGTTTTACTTTCCTGAGGGAGCAGGTGTGTGTGTCTGCACAGAGTGGCTGCATCTCCTGCCTCGCCCTGCTCTCCAGAGGAGCTGTACCTACCCGGGGGGGCTTTGGGGCAAAGTCTTTCTGGCAGACGTGTGCGATGATGCCAGCAGCCAGAGCATCACCCAGGACGTTGGTCATGGTTCGAAATCGATCCCTGGGGGGGAGAGAGCCGTGAGGATGCAGTTGGTGGCCACACTCAACACTCCTGGGGTCTTCTAGGGCTTTAGAACACATCAGCCTCCATCCCTCATGTCTGTACTGCTGGGTTTGGTAAGGGCAAGGTGAGACAAGGGCAGTATTGCAGCTACAGAGCAGAAATGGGACGAGCAGTGTCTGTGTGAGCCCAGTGCCATGGGCGTGGGGCTGCCTTCGTCTCACTGCTCCTGTCTCTAGTGCATGGACCTCCCTGGGTCACTTCCCACACTGGTGCATCCTCATGAGTTTTACCCAGTGGGGTGGTGAGCTGCCTCAGGGAGCTGTGGAACTCCTGAGATGCTGCTCAGGGAGGAAATCCTGTTCATCTACCCACGGCACTTGTTTATCCCAGCACCCCTCTAATCAGTGCCAGCTTGTGATGGTGCTGAGCACCCTGTGGTGCTTAAAAGACTGAACTTGCTCTGTGCTCTGATTTGACAGATTGCACCTGAAAAGTTAAGCTTCCTTTTTTTTTGTGAAAGAAAGAGAAGCAGCCCAGGTCCTGAGTGCTGTCTCCTCTCTGACCAGGGGGGCTGTGAAGTGCAAACCAATAACCCACGTGTCACGTGCACAGAGTCAGTGTCTCCTCTGTGTTCTTCACTTTTTCACCCAGCTAATTTGCTTTGGTTTTATCTTAGTCCCTTAAAACATTTCACAAGCCACTTGGGTTTGGCTTCCATGCTGGTTTTCTGTTACTAATGCAATCATCATTTTTTGTCTCAAGATCAGTCTGGTCTTCATCGATGAAGGTGAAGATGATCTCACTGGAAGACACGTTCTTGGTGTTGGATCAGTCCTTTGAAAATGTTTTAGAAACACCAGAGGTGCTTTGGTCCTGCTGACTACGGGTTTGAGAGAGAAGCTGCTCATTAAATGCAAAATCTGTTCAAGACTTTACTTTCTGCTGGGGTTTGGTGTGTAGCCAACGTGTACTTTATCTTGCTGCTGTTCTGTTGTGACATCTCTCTCTCTTTTCTATTTTTTGGTTGTAAGAATGCCCATGTTTCAGAAATGGAAGCAGCAAACCAGATGAGCACGTGTTGTAATTAATTACTGGTGGTTTATGGTTTATTATTTGTTTCTCTGAGTTTGCTTTTTCTTTTCCTGGAGATCGTGCTTTTTTCCTAAACACTTGCATGTTTCCACCCCTTTTGTCACTCTTGTGCTGTTAGCATCTTCCTGGCCAATTTTAATTTCTCCTTGTATGAAGCCAGACACCTTCCACGCTGCCTTACCAACCTTGTTCCTCATCCAGGGATAATATTCCACCAAAACCAACACTGTGTCACCCCCCACTTCACCCTGACTCTTGTGCTGTCCCTTCTTCTTTGTCCCCAGCATGGACAGCTTGGAGAAGACCTGAGGTGTTCCAAGGGAATACATTAACTAGCAGCCTTGCAGAGTAATGCTTCATGAAGGTGAGACTATGCACCTACCTTCCTCCTTTCCTGCCTCTGGCCATGGAAAAAGTGGCATCCCTGAGCTCTCCTTAAAGTATAAATGTTTCAGAAAGATTTTGCAATGTTTTGTCTCCAACAAGGATTTACTGTAGGATCAGGAGTTTAGGTCAGAGGTCAGTAAGAGCTGGTATTTCAAAGTGGGCACCTGACGAGAGAGTGGCCCAATACCATCAGCACTTCTTCCACATGCAGTCCTCAGTGAGGCACTAGGCAGGGATGGGCTCCTCACAACAGAAACTCCTCAAGTCAAACATCCCCTTAGGAGACTGTTGCCCTATGGGCTATTTCCAGAAAAATACTGGAAAATGTAGAACCTCACACTTGGCTCCTGGCCTTGTTCTGTGCTCCCTTAACCTCTGCTTGCCTCTGAGAGCTGCGTCAGGTGTGACCCCGTGGACTGGCACTGGCACCCCCCTGTGACACAGAATCAGAACCACTGTGGGTGGAGAAGACCTCTGAGATCGTTGAGTCCAACCACTAACCCCACGCTGCCAAGTCCACCCCCAAGCCCTGTCCCCAAGCACCACATCTACACAGCTTTAAACCCCTCCAGGGGTGGGGACTCCAGCACCTCCCTGGGCAGCTGTTCCAATGCCTGAAACCCTTTCAGTGAAAAAGTTCTTCCTCATGTCCTCATTAGGATATCGAGTAATGACAGGACTGGGGGGAATGGGGCCAAGCTGGCAGTGGGCAGATTCAGGCTGGATGTGAGGAAGAAGTTCTTCCCCATGAGAGTGGTGAGACCCTGGAATGGGTTGCCCAGGGAGGGGGTTGAGGCCCCATCCCTGGGGGTCTTTAA
>NW_008606482.1:3271-9792 GCF_000691845.1 Merops nubicus
CGTACCAACCCTCCCCGTAGCACCAGTGGGCCATTCCCTCTGGCTCTGTCTCCTGGGAGAAGGGATCCCCTGCAGAGCACTTACAGAGCCCAGTCGACAGCGACGATGAGGGTGATGTCCTCGGTGGGCAGCCCCACGGAGGTGAGCACGATCACCATGGTCACCAGCCCTGCCTGGGGGATCCCGGCTGCCCCGATGCTGGCTGGCGGGGCCGTGAGGCAAGCCCTGCCTGGGGTACCCGGGCTGCCCCGGTGCTGGCTGCTGTGGCCGTGATGCTGCAGGAGGAAAGAGAGAGCACGTTTGCATGGCAAAGTGAGGCATTCCCTCAGGGAAGGGTTGGGTCTGGCTTCCTTCACCGTCCTGCTCCCTGCTGCCATCCTGACCTCCCCTGCCCGTGCCTGGCAGAGCTGGGGGCTCAGCTCCCTGGGCTCTGTGCTTCCACAGCTCCCTGCTGCAGGCAGCCCCTGCACTGGGTTGCTGAGTGTTTGCAACTGCACTTGTTTTTAGTTTATATAGGTGCTTTGTATATATAGGTTAGTTTTTTATAGGTGCTTTTATTTCCCTGCTTATAAAAAGATGTTCTCTTCCCGAAGGGGAGCCAGGCACTCCTGCACACACCCTCCTGTGCCAAGGGAATTCATCCACGCTGCAGGTGTTGAGCTGCTCTGGCCGTGCTGTCACTGGGCACTGTGGCCTTTACCTGCAGGCAGAGCCTGGGGTTCTGCAGCACATTCTGTGGGCGTAGAGCCCGAGCTGCCCCCGGTGCCCAGTGCAGGAGCTGGCACGTGCTGCACCCTCCCCTGCCCCTCGGGTCTGCAGCAAAGCTCACTCTGCAGCAGCAAGGTGGGGAAAGTGCGAGAGGTTGTGTCTGCAATAGGAATAGAAATGACTAATTCAGCTGCTGCAGGGGAACATTTACCTGATGGTTATGATTTGCCCTAAATCCAGGTCGTACTCGTTGACCTGGGCGATGAAGATGGCAGCCACGGCCTCGTAGAGCGCGGTGCCGTCCATGTTGATGGTGGCACCCACGGGCAGCACGAAGCGCGCCACGCGCCTGTCGAGGCCGTTGTTCTCCAGGAGACACTTCAGGGTGATGGGCAACGTCGCTGAGCTGCAGGAGAGGACAGAGCCACAGAGTGCTCTGGGTGGGAAGGGACCTATCAAGCTCATCTCATCCAACCCCCTGGAAGGGAGCAGGGACAGCCCCAGCTAGAGCAGGGTGCTCAGAGCCCTCAGCCTCCCCTGGGATGGTGCCAGGGATGGGGCAGCAACCACCCAGCTGGGCAACCTGGGCCAGGGGCTCAACACCCTCAGGGTCCTAAATTTCTCCCTTCTTTCTAGTCAATCTCCCTCTTTTAGTTTAAAACCATCACCCTTTGTCGTGGTGCTACAGACTCTTTCTTTCTGCCAGGTGCATTGAGCTTCATAAACACAAATCAGGGTAATGGTGGAGGAGTACAAGTCCTGCTGAGGGCAAGTGCAGCAGCACATGGCACAAACTGCTGTAGCAATGGAAGTGTCTTCAACTTGCACTACCCAGGTGGTTGAGGCCCCATCCCTGGGGGTCTTTAAGGCCAGGCTGGAGGAGGCTCTGGGCAGCCTGATCTAGTGGGAGGTGTCCCTGCTCATGGCAGAGGGGTTGGAACTGGGGGAGCCTTGTGGTCCCTTCCAGCCCTGACAGATTCTGATCTGTTTTAGCAGAGGACTTTAGAGCCCTAATGGCTCAATGGTTGGACTTGATGATCTTGGAGGTCCCTTCCAACCTAGAGGATTCTAGGATTCTATACCTGGGGAACACACATCATTACCCAGGCAGCCAATTAGCTGGTGGCTGCAGGATGAGCCACTCGTTAGGAGCAGCTCTGCGTGGTGGCTGCAGCTCTGTTGGACGTCCCTGGTCTCCACACTGATCCTGCAGCACCTCCAGCACCGTGTGGGACAGCACCTGCCAGCACTGACCACACCAAGGTCCAGCCAGACCCTGTTCTGTGTTTGTCTTCTCTGTGGCACGAGGAGCAGCTGCCTCAGCTTTTGCCTGAGCTTTCTCTCTTTTTTCTGTCTAGCACGAGGAGCTGTCGGACAGGAGCCAGGACAGAGGTGTGGAGGAAGAGGACTGAGTGGAGGGAAGGAGATGAGCGTGGAAAATAAGTCAATGGGATTGTGACAGACTCTTGGATGCAGGGACTGCCCTTCTGGAAGGAGCTGGATTCAGCACATGGTGTGATGGCCCCAGCCCCTGGCACAGCTCTCACCCTCCCCTGCATCTCCAGCTGGCTGTAGAGCAGAGAGGAGCAAGAAGGAGCTGGAGACCCAAGTTCTGGAGGAGATCAGATAGTCAGGAGTAGCAGAAGGGACCTGGAGTGGTGGGTGCTGGGAGAGGGAGACACAGGGAGATTTATTGGGATAGTGTGAAGAAACAGCATGAAGGAGGCCAGAAAACCCTTTTGCCTAGTCAAATATTTTATAAGAAAATGTTTTAATTTCTGCATTTTGCAGGAAGGGTGGTAGTTTCTTATGTAAATTTTTTTTTTCAGTGAAAATAAAATAGACAAAAATAATCTAAAATTATAATTCAAGTAGACAACACTTTTCTTTGGAGGAGTTTAAGATACGTAGGATTTGATTTAAGATTTTCAGCAATTAAAACGCAGGACTTCAAACCCCTGCTGATTTATACAGCAGCTACAACAGTCCTTTTTTGAATTCTTAGAAGGAAATTGGCTGGAGCAATGAAAAGAAACAGACACAGGGACTGGCTCAGGGACTCTGCTTTGCTCTGGGATAACCCCAGCAGAGGGGGAGCAGAAGAGCAGCGTGAGCTGGCTGGGTGTGAAGATGCTCAGAGGCTCCTCCTGCAGAGGACCAGGGTGGTGCCAAGCACCCCAGTAACTCCTGAAACCAGAAGGGATCTTCTTGCCAGCAGTGCTGGAGTGGGATTTTCCTGTGTCTGAGTTGTACCCACTGTCCCACAGCTCGCCTGGCCCACAGTCACACCTCCCTTGACTAAAGCAGCTCCCTAAAGCTGGATCAGCACCTCTGAGCCACGTTTCCATACCTGGAAGATGTAGCCAAGGCGATGAGCAAGGCTTGCAGTATCCCCTGGATGAAAGCAAAGGGGTTTTTCCTGGTGATGAGCACAAAAAGCAGAGGGAGGAGGATGAGTCCGTGGATGGCGAGCCCCGACACGACTGTGATGACGTAGAGCCCCAGCTTCTGCCCTGTCACCGACGGGTCTTCCATCTCCAGGATCTTTCCAGCTATGAGGAACACGATGCCGAAGGGGAAGTACCTGCAAAGAATAAGCATTAAATATTGTTTATGAGGCTGCAGCAGTCGCTGAAGTCACACAAGTCACTGGAGTGTTTGGCACTGTGTGGTACAGCCCTACAAAAACACATCCAGTGCTCATAACAGATGCTTGTAGAGCTGTGACCAGCGTTGCCATGAGGCAGCAGGTAAGAAATCAACTGAATCAATCAAAAAGGGATTTACCAGACTGCCATCGAGACAATCTTCATGACTGCTTCGTTCAGGCACTGGCAGACGTTGACCAGGGGCTTTCCTCGCTCGCCCATCTTTCCCAGGAGGAGTCCTGCAACCAAGCACATGGGTTCACCTTACTCAGGAGCTCCACGGGAGCAGCGTGGCTCAGGCTCAGTGTCTTGAGGCTCTGGGGGTCATAGATTTGGTTTCAAGCCCTGGGCAAGCTTACAGCAGGGCAGATGTGCTCCTTATGGAGCAGAACTCCACGTGCTGTTACGGGCTGTGGTCATTCGCTGCTCTAAGCAAATACAAGCACCTGGCCTTTCCTCAGACAAAAAAAACACCAACCCCAAATCCAGGATTTGGACTGTTCCTTGCACAGATAACTGATAAACTCTTCACTGCTGCCCAGCACTTGGAGGAGTCACTTCTCGGGGTGGCTAAACCACCTTTCTGCTGCTTGGTAATACAGGAATGAAACAGCTCCAGAAATAAAGGTTGATTTTTTTTGAAGGATGAAGCAGAGTGGGGTTGTCCATAGCTGAGGGTGTGGTGCTGTATTGCTCTGGAGTCAAGAGCTGCTTGCCACATCTGCCATGTGGCTGACCCCTCCAGCAGGGCCCCAGTCTGCCCAGTCCCCTCCTGGGCCAGGCTGTGCTGGCTGCTGCCCAGCAGAGTCCTGGGGGTGGCTGTCGTGGAGGCTTACAGACTGTCCCGTGGTGGTGACAGCACAGGCACGCCAGGGAGGATCCCACTGGATTGCTCAGATGCAGGCACTGGGCCTCCTGGCTGAGCTGTAGTTTTCATTCTGCTCTTGTTGCACTATCCCAGTTCCAGTCTGGTTGCCCGTTGGAGGAGCACTGGAGCAGAAGCTCACGCAGGGGCAGGGGGTTGGTGCTCTCTGATCTGCCAGCACAAAGCTGGCCAGGGCTGAGTCCCGTGGCTTTCCCTGCTGAGGAGCTTTCCCAGATACTCCTTCAGCAGCAGAAGAACGAGTCTGATCATTGCCCACCTAGTTCCCAGCCCAGTGCACGTCCTTGCTGTGTGGTCCTCTCAGCTAAAACGACTCCTGGAGCACGAGTGACTGCTGCAGCTTGAGAAGAAGATCATAGCCAGGCTCTGGTCTGGCCAGGGTGCAGCTGGGTGGCCGGGGCTGGCTCCAGGGATCTCCTGCTGTGTCCTGCCCCGGGGCTGATCCTCACTCCCCCGCTGGCGGGCTGGGGGTGCTAATCTCAGGAGAGAAAAGTGCCTTCTCCTCGCCCGTTGGGCTGGGCTGGGGGAGGGCACGTGGCTCACAGTGTTCCCGAGGATCCGTGGTGTGCAGAGGGGGCTGGTCTCTGGGACAGAAGTCTGCCCCAGCCATCTCCTCTGTCCATGGGGTCTCTGGGTGGGTCTGTCTCTGCCCGGTCCCCCCGTGGCTGTCTCCTCCAGGCACACCCTCTGTCGTGGCCCTTAAATCTGGTCCCTCTGCCCTGGCTCTGCTGGGGTTCTGGTGTGCTCCAGTGCTGTGCTGCCTGCATGGCCTCCACCCCTCAAATCCTCTAATTGGCTTTTTGGTTCCTTATACACTAAGTTCAAGCTCCTTGCCCTCACCTCTTAATCTCCACGTAATCTTGTCCCCAAGCTCATTGCATCACCTCCTTCTCTTTTTCCCTCCTGATTCCTCCTTTCCTCCCTTTCTCCCTCAGCCTTGCACACAGTGTCCTTCTATCTCATGCTTTGAGTCACCTCCAGGTTCCTCCTTCCCTTGACTTTCTCCCCTGTAAACCTTCCTCTCCCCCTCACATGTTCTCTCCATCCACCTTGTCCACAGGGCTCTGCAGTGCAGGGAACTCTCGTTCCTTCTTCAGAAAGCCCTGTAATAAATCCCCAGACACTTGTGACAGGGTCTGACCCAGCCTGCTCAGGGGTTTGCAGTGAGCTGTGTCCCCGGGAGCCTCTGCAGAAGTTACAGCTCACCTCAGCAGGCTTCACAGAAGGACCCCTGCAGCTCATGTGACAATTTGACACTCCTCAGGAGCCACCCTTGGGCTGTGAAGGTTCATGGAATACCCGGGGAGCAAACAACCTCCCCAGTGCCCAGCACCTTGTCTGAGCTCTGTTCTGGACAGCTCTGTGTTGGCACCAGCTCCGTGCTGTGCCCAGCTCAGCAGTCAGAGCTAAAACAACCTCCTCTCTCAGCATCCCCAGCTCCCTGTCCAGCCCCTGGGCACAGCAGTGGCCACCCCGGGCTGGGCACAGGGCAGAGCCCCCGTCTCCACGGGGCGGGTACCTATGGTGGCTGAGAAGATGACGATGCCCAAGACGTTCATCTCGTTGCTGGTGCCAGGCAAGGTCCTGTAGGTCATCTCTGGCGACGGCGTCAGCTCCAGGACCACAGGCTGATGGATTTCAGGGTTTTCATCATCGGGGGCAAAGTAAATAAAGCTGAGAGATTTCCCTGGGAGCTTTGGCAAGCCAGGAGACTTCACCACCGGGACGAGGACCGTGCGGTACTGGACAAGAGCAAAGCAGGGAGGTTAGTGTCCAACGGGCCCCATCCTGCTCCTGGAAACAGGGGCAGAGCCCTCGCTGGGCCAGCGGGTCCTGGAGGGTCAAAGTGTGGCTGTTGGGCAGTAAATGGCTGGTGGAAAGGAGAGAAGCAAGAAATGGGCAAGGGGAACCGTGGCTGTTCCTCGGAGCCATCCCCAAGCAAGGGTGCCCTTCTCTGGGCAGGTTTGTGGCTGGCAGTTGCCAGTCAGGTCCCTGCAGGATCCCAGTGCAGTGCTGGGGAGAGCTGTGGGACCCCTGGAGAGGCCCCTTCACCCTCAGCCCTCTCCTGGGGGCTTCACAGATGCTTTCCCAGCACCCTGAGTTTGCTCCTGTTCCCTTTTCCCCTCCGCTCTACCTGGTCCCTCCTCAGCATCTTCCCCTCACCCACCCCAACCTTTCCTGCAGGCTGCTGCCTGCCCACCCCTCTGCCCCTACCCCGGATCCCCAGGGACTGAGGGACCCTGCTCAGGAGCAGATCCCAGGGAAGAGACAGGGGAAGGGGA
>NW_008606483.1:0-1530 GCF_000691845.1 Merops nubicus
TTTTATTTTATTTTATTTTATTTCCATTGGGTCCATTGGACCCAATGGAGCAGTTAAAATCATTCTGGCAATAGTTTTGAAATTGCGTGGAGCCAAATAATGAGACTCGGCAATGTTTTGCAACAGAGTCACGGTAAATGGGTCCCCCAACCCGTTGTCTTGCACAGACCAACATAGCTCTTTCAAAAGAGAATATGGCAGTCCCACCTACTCTGGGTCCTGATTCAGTCTGATTATTACAGGAAATATTTCCAACATTTCAACATCCCCCTTTGCTGCCGCTTGCTTGCCAACAGGAGCTGATCTGTCATGGGTTTCCAGAGGGTACAAATCAGGCTCTTTTTCAGGATCAAGTGTGTCAGGTTCCCAAGGGTCCTCTCTCAGGCCATCCACCACGGCACCAGCCAGTTCCTCCTTAAGACTTTGCCGAGGTTCTATACCCCTCACAGCATCAACCAGTTCCTCCTTAAGACTTTTCTGAGGTTTTATCAGTGAGGCATAAGACAGAGATGGGGAGGATTCTGAGTCATTAGCAGGCAAAGAAGCTTCCTCACACTCGTCAGTTCCTGAAGAAGCATAATTTTTCAGCATCTTCCACTGCTGTAACTACCCCCACAGGGCATTCGCCAATATTCATGAGTCAGTGTAGAGGTAATGACCGGCCACTTTTCTCACTCGGCAATATCTAAAGCCAGCTGAACGGCTTTCACCTCTGCTAACTAACTCGATTCACCCTGTCCTTCAGTAGCTTCAGCAACTTGCCGTGTGGGACTCCATACAGCAGCCTTCCACCACTGATGTTTCTCCACAATGCAACAAGACTCATCAGTGAACAGGGCGTATTGCTTCCTGTCCTCTGGCACTTTGTTCTATGGTGGGGCCTCCTGAGCATGTGTCACCTCCTGCTCTGGTGACATCCCAAAATTGTTGCCCTCTGGCCACTTTGTGATCACTTCCAAGATTCCTGGGTGGCTGAGGTTCCCTCTTCTAGCCCATTGTGTTATCAGGGCTACCCATTTACTTCACGTGGCATCAGTCGAATGGTGTGTGGAGGAGACCCTCCCTTTGAACATCCAGCTCAGCACCAGCATTTGGGGTGACAGGAAGTGTTTCAGTGCTGATCAGTTCTGAGGCAGCTCCAAGTCCTTCATATGCTGCCAGTATCTCTTTTTCAGTTGGAGTCCAGTTAGAAGCATAGAATCATAGAATGTTTTAGGATGGAAGGGACCTCCAGAGGTCATCTGGTCCAACCCCCCTACACAAGCAGAGACATCTCTACCTAGGTCCATTCACCCAGGGCCCTATCAAGCCTAACCTTGAATGACTCCAGCGTTGGGGCCTCCACTACCTCTCTGGGAAGTCCATTCCCTATCACCCTTATATCAGTGACCTATCACTCACACCCTGGGCAATGACTGGCTGGAGAGCAGCCCTGAGGAGAAGGACTTGGGGGTGCTGGTGGATGAGAAGCTCAACATGAGCCGGCTGTGTGCACCTGCAGCTCGGAAAGCCAACCAGATCCTGGGCTGC
>NW_008606484.1:0-16541 GCF_000691845.1 Merops nubicus
CCCTGATATTTTTCAGGTAGAACTTCAATTTCAGTTTTATATAGTGCCTGCCACACTGCTGCTGCCACTTCTCCCACTATTTCAGCAGAGATTTCTCCCGTTAGAATATCATCTATACATTGGTGTAGTTTCACATCTTGAGGGAGTGTGACTGTTTGAAAAAAAATCAGCAAGCACAGCACAAGCAAGTATGGGTGAATGTTTATACCCCTATGGGAGTTTGTTAAAGATCTATTGTACACCTTCCCAAGTAAAAGAATATTTCTCTTTATCCTCCTCCTGCGAGGGATCCATAAAGAATCTATCTCTGACAGCCACCACCACCTATGGATGTGCAGCTGCTTGTAGTGTGGCTGTTAAAGCTGTCACATTGGATCCTGCAGCCATTAGCAAAACTGTGTTGGCATTTAGGTGCAAATAATCAATTGTCAGGTGCTGTCTTCCATCTGACTTCTGGACTGGCCAGGCAGATGAATTGTATGGGGAGTGGGTTCTGGAAATAATTTGTCATTTTTCCAAGTCTGCTGTTACATCAGAAATTCTATTTAGTCCACAGCAGGAGTCACTTCAGTACATGAGCCATTTTTGAATTAGGGAGTGCAGGGGCTGCATGGAGCACACACATTGAAGTTTCCCAACCTTTACCAGGGTTGCAGTTGGTATTTGTACTGAAGAACCACACACTGCCATCTGGCAAGCACCAGTTTCATCCAGTCAAGGCATCAAAACCCAAAATGTTTTCACTGTGCATTTTAATAGCAAAGCAAGTAAATGACAAACGCTTCTTGCCCAGGAGTGAAATTAACTTCCATGGTTTAGCAAATAACACTGGCTCTATTTACTCTGATGACTTTAACTCTCTGCTGCTCAGGTCACACATGCAACTCCTCAGCATCCTGTTGTGTTAGTACTGATATTTGTGTTCTCATATCTTTTAGAAATTTCATGAGTTGCTGTTGAGGGCCAGGGGGAATCAGAAGGTATTCTGTTTTAATGAGGCATCTTGTCTTATAATCAGATGAGTCCAAAAGTGCAGGGCATTAGCATTTCCTTCTTCATGGTTATCAGGATCGCCCCCAAATATCACCATCCCAGTCTTTAGGTGACACCATGACTTTCCTGATTTGCTGGGGGTTAGAAGGATGCGAGGCCTGTATGAGCATCATCTTGGTCTTTTCTTGCAACTTTTATTTTTTCTCCTTTTCTTCCTGTAACTGCTTCTGTAGTTTTTTGTAGCCAATAGGTAGAGGTTTGTAAGGGAAGGGCTGTTAAAATCACATCTCCAGCCTGTCACTCAGGCTAAGCAGAGAAGGGCTCTGGGAGGGGGACTCGGCTAGAACAGAGGAGGTGAGGCATGCTGGCTGTTTGCACCGTGGGGTTTGGTGGCTGGTTAAAATGGGTTTGTTGTGCCTAAAAAGTATATAAACTAATGGTCGACTAATGCCATAAAAAGGCTGGATTTTTTGTAAATAAAGTTCCTTCTTTGCCCCTGCTTGGGGACTCCGTGCTGCTCCGTGCCGCCCATACCAACACATCAATAACTCAGCTGCCTTCTTCAGTAACATGCCATGGCAGTGGTTGTGAGCCCATTCTTTGAGAATTTGGGACTCAGACTTTTTCCATGATTCCATAAGTAATCAGTGCTACTACTTGCCATCCTGCTGACTGTGTCAGTTTGGCTCATATACATGGATGCTCCCTGTGTCACTCTGCTCCTTTGTGGGTTTCTAGAGGAGTTCTTGACCTGGCTACAGCTCAAGCCTTTACCTCCATTGGATCCTGTACCAAACTACTGCTCATTTCATCAAGAGACCAAGTGCATCCATCACAATTGTTAACACAGATCTAAAAATGTAACACAAACACAGTTAAATGTGTCAATGTTTTCACCTTGACAGGAATTGCCCTTTTCTTCTAAGCTTCAAAGACAGGCCCTATGCGTGACTTTCACTGAGATAAACATGCAGCATATATTTAGACTTTGATAGATGTTTTGCTCAAAAGGTGGAGAAACAAAAAAGCAAGAGATCAAAGCACCACACCAAATCTTATAAGTTTTAATTAAGCATAAGCAGCTGCATCCTGTCTTCTCAGAGAAGTCCCATCAGTTGCTCTATGTAACATTAATGCTCACTGAATTGTAAAGCTCAGGGGAACTCCAGGCACAATTTAGAAGAGACAAACATTTGTTTTTCAGAAACAGATTCATTATCGTTTGAAGTACTGGTTTAATCTCACCAGAGATCTTCTGGGAATATCTTTGAAGAGTTCTGTCTCTGCAAATCAATTTAATTTGTAAGAAAAGAAAAGAAAATGACCAAAAAGTAACAGATTAGTATTGCAAAGAGAATATCGATGACACTTGTACAAGGAGACAGTGACATTTTACCCTTCAGAAAAATCATCAGGAAAAACAACAACAACAAAAAAAAAGTAAATCTGTTTTAAAGGAATTTTAAAAAATGGATTATTTCCCACCTCATGGAGTGCTGAAAAACATGACAATGGAGATTATTTTTGCCACAGTCTCCCAAAGGGGGATTTGAACTTTTGTCTTTTCAACAAAACAATCTCAAAGTGGCTTAGAGCAGTGCTAATAACAGAAAGATATTTCTCTAGAGATTCTGGGAACAGAAGCAGCACAACCTCACTGGAGCTCTAGTAATTCAAGCATGGCTTTGGAGTACATGCTCACACACAGGCTATGCTTGCACTTGCAAGGGCTTTTTGAAGGAGTTTGTGGCACCAGATGTGTTATAAAGAGGTTTTCTTTAAACAAAACTAACCATAAAGGGCAGAATGAACCAAACATTTATCAGACTGCTTGGGTCTGATTGATTTCTGAATTACACTTGGATACCAGAAATTTTTAATACCAAAAAACTGATTGAGAAGAAGCCCTAATATAAAAAGCTTTTATATCAGACTGCTTGGGTCTGATTGATTTCTGAATTGCACTTGGATACCAGAAATAAAACTGATTGAGAAGAAGCCCTAATATAAAAAGCTTTTATATTTTTATATTTGAAAAGCCTCATCAGGACTGGAACTTTTTAGAAATTCAGAGTAGAGCCAGCTCACTGTCTTCAATCAGTTAGCACTAGCATAAAACATATAATCAAGGATAGATTTATTGCCCAATATAGCTGTTCCTGTAGTACTTACATTTTTATTTTTGTTGTATTCATTTAATCATTTTCTGTTTATTCCAAGGAAATTGTAAGAGATTCATGTTTGTTAGCACCTGCCAGAGTAGAGTCAGCTCACTGTCTTCAATCAGCTAGCACAAAACATATAATCAAGGATAGATTTATTGCCCAATATAGCTGTTCCTGTAGTACTTACATTTTTATTTTTGTTGTATTCATTTAATCATTTTCTGTTTATTCAAAGGAAATTGTAAGAGATTCATGTTTGTTAGCACCTGCCTACACAGCATCAACACTTCAGGAGAGCCATGCAGCCAGGCAGCAGCACAGGATAACAAACAGATCTTGCTAACTGAGTCAATCAGTCATGTGCTTGAAGTAGTCTGTGAGGTTATTATCAATTGTTAATTCTTGCTAATATTTTTTGGCTGAGAAAAGGAGGATGTGGCATATAGCACCTCAAGGAGATACAGCTTGAGCTATTTGGAGCTGTGCATTGTGTTACTCAGAGGCTGGTCTTAAATGCATGTTGACTGGGTAGCACTCAGGCAAATCTCTGTTACACTCCTCGGCTGAAAGTGGTTATTGAAACAAATTTGGATCCTATGACCAGCAATTAAACCTTTTATAGTATTCCACAACATTGATAACTTGTGCCTGAAGGTCCTTTTCACACCACAGCACAATAGTTCTGAAGATCTACTTCTTCCTAAAATTGCCCTAATGATCCCTGTAAACAAGAAAAGTAAAATGCTTCTTTTAATCTAATGAAAATATTTGTGTGACTGGCAAACAGACAGTTGACCCGATATTATCTCTTTTTCAATATTAGTTTAACTGACAAAGCTGTGAGCATGCACACAATTAATTGACCAATTAATTGCCATCACTAGGCAGAATTGGCTGAAGGCAAAAATCCGTCTACCTTTATAGGCATAGAAAGGCAAAAAAGCAGCTGAAATGGGGTGTCAAAGTAGGAGGAGACATTCTTTATGAATTTTTGTTTGCATAAGGATTTTAAAATGTGGTGTGTTTCCATAACTATGATTTTGAAATGGCAAACAAACACAAAAGGTGCTGGAATAAAAGGAAATCTTTGAAGGCAAAGATGGACTATGAATATGTAGATTTTAATATCTAAGGATGTCAAACTTTTTTTGCATTTGGACTAATAGTTAGATGACCACTTATCATATCTCTTCCCTTGAAAAAGGAGGATTTCACTGGACTTTCAGAGGTTTTTTCCTAATTCTTAGGGTAAGACTTTGAGGGTTTTCTACCAGAGACAAAGAAGAGTGAAACAGTAGGTAGTATAATACTGGGATGAGGAGATTACACCAGAAGGAGCCTGTTAGCCAAGCAATAAAGGCCAAATCAGCAGTATCAGCTGCTTTTTGCCCTTCCTAGTTGCTTGGGGTTTGTTTCTGCTGCTGTTGCTCCTCAACTTCTCCTGCAGGAAGTTTTCCCTGGTTTCAGTCGTTGCTGCATGTCCTTCGTTTGCCCAGGAGCAGCAGCACAGGAGGAGCTTGACTATTTTAGAGGTAAGTGAAGACCTTCTGAGCTGGGTGGTTTTTATGTTGTGATGGTGGTGACCAGCTAGGTCTCAGAGCCTGAAAGCACAAGAGGAGGCCTCATGTGAATGTGACTGCAGTATGGGATCCCAGAACCTGGTGCTGCCAGTACTCATAAAGAAGAATTTAAAACTAAAGGTAATTCTCTTAAGGTAGGGCCTGATATGTCTGTAGATCTAAACAATTCTGAGAGCATCACAGCTGTGCTATTTGTTATTCACCTGAAACTAGACTTGGAGAACCAAAAAGCTGAATGTGTCTGTAGTCTGAGCATAAAGCAGGATTTTCAGATGAGCCAAAGTGAATTTTATATCTCTCAGAGTAAAGGCATTAGCATTACTTTAGCTTTAAGGTATTCATGCTGTGTGATAGAATGCTGCTGCAAAAAAGTTGATTGCTGACTGTTGTTCACAGTGTGTGAATTAATTAAATCTACAGTCAATTGAGATGCTTCTTGATTTTTAGTATTTATTTTCATTAGAAGCTGTTGAGCTTATTCTGAAAGAAAGTATCATGGTGTCTTTTAATACTGCCTTGTGTAAGAGTAAAAAGTTCATTAAAACTCTGGAGGCTCAATTTTTATAGGGCAGGAGTCTGCTGTGGTCTTGAAATGTATGGTGTTTTCTTTTAAAAAATACATATTGATGTAGGACTTCTGTTACTGCAATTGTCAGTCACTGTAATTAAATTTAGTGTCTCTAATCTTCATACATGTGGACAGAGAGACTGCTATAGGACAAGAGTTTCTCCTTAGCAGAAGAGTTTCTTTAACATCTCTTCACAGATTATGTCAAGGAAGGAGGGGAGGGAGGCATGAAAATACTCTTCTTCTAAAATCTTAAAGGAATTATATTCTTCATATCTACTTGGCATCACACAAGGTTCTCTTCTTCATAGTTCCTGGATTTAAATTTGCTGGAACAGAATCTACGTAGTTATTGACTTATTTTGTTGTACTATTTTATGGGTAAGAATAAAATTCAATATTCTACTAGTGAACTCTTTTGGGGAACCTCAAAAGTACCCTAAAATATATGAGCAGGATTAAGAGTGGGCACTGCTAAATAGTTCTTGGACTTTCTTTATGAAGTAATGGTTCCTGTCGTGCGAGATTGAGGAGGGTGGAAAGGGATGGTTTGTTTGCTTGCTTGTTCTTTATTGTTATGGTGGTTTTTCTTTATCATCATTGTTGTTATGATGTTGATTATCTAGAACATGAAGGTTTTTCCTTCAGTGCTACAAGTTTACAGAAACATCCCTGTTGGGACTTCTCTTTCCAAGCTGTAATCAATCTGGTCTAGGTGCCTCACTAAATAATTACTTGTATCTTCTGGCATTCCATGAAGCTATTTAATCTCTTATTCCTTCAAACAGCAGAAGTTCCATTGTTGGCAGGTATCATTTTTAGCCTCTTTTCTTTTTCTTAGGGTCTCCTTCACTGCCCCACGTGTACTGTTGCTCATACTGGATTTAATAAGTAGGACAGAAATACAGATGTTTGTGACCTGCTGTCTCTCTTTAGAAGTAGCCCTGAGCAAGTATTTTGGTACAAGCCATTGCTATTCCTATGTGGCATTTTCTCATGGATGTAAAAATGGTGGTCTTTCTGCTTTTCCCATTTGACTGGGCACAGAACTAAGTTTTACTATTTATAAAAAGTTTCTAAGTGACAAATAATCCAAGTGTTATTCTTTGTCCCATTAACGAAGTTTAAATGTAGTTACCAGTGTTGTTTCACTGGCTTGGAATCACATAAAAAGAAATGATCAGTGTGTACTCTTCTAGGGCTGTGAAAACTAGTTTTGACTTCATTTGAACAACTAGCAGGAAGACAAGGAAGAGAGGCAGTTGTTGTTCTGGATTTCTTTTTTCCCTTTAAATGGAGACCATAATGTGTATGCATGTGCACAATTCAAACCAAATAATTATGGTACCTCATCTTTAAAAACAAAGGAAAGGTGACAGCACAATCTCTTCCCCTCCAATCTATTGTATAGCACAGTGAAGTAGCCAAGTATTCCACCAAAGGAGGATGAAGACCAAGCCAGAAGGTGAGAATATGATGTAGTTTGACAGTGAGATCACTCACCTGGAAGAAGGCAGACCTCAGTTTTGGCTCCTGCTACATAGTCTGTGCAAAGTGAAAATACGTCAAGAAATTGAAAGCAAGTCACCCAGTAGCCTATGGCAGATATTTGAAGCATTTAGCTGGAACATGAGAGAACAGAGTGAGTAGGTGAGGAAGATTTTAACCTAAATTTCTGTATTGTGAGTTTAGCTCTTCATCAGTATGTGGGCACTGTAATTCAGAAGGACTTGATACCAGCTGTGGTAAAAGACTGACTTGGTGGCAAGGCAGGAGAAGGATCCACAGAAAAAGTAAGTTGGATAAAACTGAGCAAGGGGAAGATTTGAACTAGAGTCATAGAAAATTGTGGGTTGGAGGGGATCTCTAGAGATCATGTAGTCTAGCTTTTTACCCTTGATCAGGGCTTGCTTCATTGTTAGATAAGGTTGCTTTATCTAAGTGTCCTGACTGGTATAATCAGACTCCATCTAATTTGCTCTCATTTACAATTAAAAATAATTAAAAAATACATAATAGGAAGTGTTGGAAAATACATTTTCTGCATTCACATGACATTGCTCTAGTTCAATAAAGCATCATATACCAGTTGTAAATGTGGCACTGAGGGAAGGTGTTACAAGCTATGCCAAGGAGTAATAAAGAACTATTAAATTAGTCTAGGAACTGAAGAAACAAATGATGCATAATGAAGTAACAGAGGAAGGTTAACAGGGGCAGTACAGCTTAAAGAAAACATCAGATAGAGCAGAAAAGCTCTGCTGCTTAATTTTTGTAAGGTGACTTAGCAACTTCTAACATGGAACAGAACAGCTTTGCAAATCTTGGGGTTTTTTTTTTGATTAAAGACCAGAAGATTACAGAGTTAGCAAGGGATGGATTAGGATATCCACAGATTGCTCCTGAAGTGGTTAGTGTGAAGATAAAAGCTATAACAGATTATATGGTTCAGAGTATAAAAGCTGGAAAACTTTAGTATGAAAACTGGTAGAAGCATTTTAAGGCAGTTAAAATAATGGTATTTCAGGTGTTCAATCTGAAATCTGTGAAGACTGAAGGAAATGGTATTTAAAATTGTCAGCCAGAAAAAAACCCTCAGTGTTACAGTGTCTGTTCTCAGTGTTATTTAGCTTTCAGAAAGAAAAATTATAACCTCTCAAAGGGCTTTTGGTGCCTTTGTAAATGGTACATGGACAAAGAATATTCTCCTGCTAGAAAACACTAGATCTGGATACAAAATTCAGACAAGCGGGCTAGGATGGTGACAAAAAATGCTTGAGGAAATAATGTGAAGCCACAATCTGGTGTTAACTGGAAGAATCACTGGGGTACCTGTGTATCTTGTGCTGCATTTCATCACTGCTTTTGAATTATTTTATACACTCTTGCTGTTTCAACAGCAAGGGCAATACAAAGACACCACAAGGGAAAGCCATGTGTGAACATGATGTCGTAGCTGAGCATGAAAGGTCTGGCTGTGCCCCTGTGTCTCTGCTCACACAGGGCTCTGGTGCAGGAACACAAGTGGAGGGGCCAGGAAAGGAGTTGCAAGCTGTTGGTGAAGGAGGCGTGTGAGATGTGTTGAAGTGGGAAGAAGAATGGACAAGTAAGAGGAAGCCACAGTGACTTCGGGTCTAGATTGTGTCCATCTGGACATGAATGTGTGTCTCATGTTTTGGTGCAGGATTTCTTTAACTTTCTTTACATTTCACAAATTACAACTCATTTTCATCACATAGTGAGGTTTACTAGACTGGGTGTCTCATTTCAGATCTATCTCTTTTCAGATTTCAGACCATATATTTCATATTGAATATTTTTGGACTTTTTCTGTTGTTTCAATATTCCCCTGTTAGGAGATGTATTTTTTTTCTTTGTCTTCAGTTCTTATCTTAACCATCTAGTGCTCATATTTCTTAAATGCAGCCTCAGATAGAAGCTTCTCATGTTCCAGCTAGAAAAATAAGGTTGAAGAAGTAATTAAAAACTGACATTAGATTGGAAATGTTTGTACAATCCTCTCTGCAGGTGTTCTTACATAATGGTACACAATACTTTTATGAACAATACTCAGCTTTACAAACACGTGTGAAAATAAATGTGCCTATTTTACTGAAATTGAAGGTTATACAGGGGTTGAGTTCTTCAGCTGAAGTTGTTTCAACAGTCAGCAACAACCCAGTACTGTGAAGCTGGAATTAACAATGCTAAGGAAGAAAATTAATGTGCAGTAATGTAGTGAAATGGGGAAGAATTTAGAACATGCTAGTACCTGGCCTGATCACAGATGGAAAGAGGGCTGTTCAATTTGTACATAAATTTAGAATAATGAGTCTTAGAGTGTAGACTACAGTGAAAGAATAGCTGCTAATTGGAAAGTTGCTGCTGCATGCTGAAGAGGAGGACAACTGGCCAGCTAATTTAGAAATATCCCCAAAAGATTTCTGCTGAAGGTTCAATGACAGAAAGGGAGGGACACGAGGATGAGTCTGGCATTGAGGGTGAGCCAGAACCATCTTTTTCAGACACTGTGAACACAAGGTTAGCCTGAACTGCACTGAGACCACCTCCTTGTCCTGGCCCTAGGAACTCCTCTGGTCCCAGTGGACAGATATTCTCCATTTGCATGGGAATTTATAGTTCTGTAGTTTGTCTTGAGGGATTGACAGTGAACCACACTCTGTGGGCTCTATGAATTTGAGCCTTTGAAAGAGAAGCTGCAAAACCAAAGACATCTCTGCTCAGTGGATACTTTTGCTACCTCAAGAAGACAAAACACAAGTATTAAATGTCAGGAGTGGTTGTCTTGAAGGATTGACAGTGAACTCTGTGGGCTCTATGAATTTGAGCCTTTGAAAGAGAAGCTGCAAAACCAAAGACATCTCTGCTCAGTGGATACTTTTGCTACCTCAAGAAGACAAAACACAAGTATTAAATGTCAGGAGTGGAGAGGAAGGCTTGGTAGTGAGAGGTGTGATGGTTTGGGCTGTTAAGATTCAGAACATCTCTATATGCAAACAAATACCACCAGTACCATTTGGTGTGGTTGTACTGGCAGGGAGGGATCTGGCAGCACTATGATGTAGTATTTCAGCTACTTAATCTATGCCAATAAGTGGGAGTTTGTGAATTTGGTAGCCTGGTTATAAACCAGTTTGCCAGCTCTTGTCCTACCCTGTCACCAGAACAGGACCTTGCCCAGGGGTTAGGATGGTGGGACTGAGACTCATCATGCACTCACTGATCTCTGAAAGCAAAATGGTTTCCAAATGGGGTAAGTTGAGGTTACCTCCTCTGCCTGCCTGACCTGAGGTTTGGAAGCACCCATATTTGCCTCATGGTACTGTTCAGAGTTTCAGGAGGAAGCTGAAGCTGTGGTGCTTCCTTTTGAAGGCTCACTGACAGGACAGGGGGAGTGACACAAATTTCCATTCTTTCAACATTCATTGATAAAGACAAGTGTTCACTAGGGCTCACAATCCTGCAATTAGATGGAATGAACTGGGGATTGTGTATATTGTCTATAAATGGAATTGTTAGGTCAGATTGCAGGCTTGTATTCCCCTTCAGGGTGAGTGTCACTTGAAAACAGTCCCACATCTGTTTAGTAGCAACTGCCTTGCATATTAAAGAGAGGTGCTAATTGCACGACTTCTAAACACCAGCACCCTCACTGTCAGGAAACATCCCTTACCCTGATTTGTCCTGTTACTTTTTGTTTAGAAAGTGATGCAGTGCTCCCTTCTGAGATGTGAGTTGTCAGCTCTCTGGTGGGAGAAAGGAATCCAATCTGCACCACGGCTGAGAGCAACGCTGCACAAATAAGAGCTGTGGTGCTTGGAAAGAGACGTTTCAAACACAGTGTGCATCTGAGTCTGCATCTTGAATGAATGAGGTCTTTTGCTTCATGCTGTGCTGTGCATGGCAGCTGTAACTGTCAAGAGCAGTGCTCGGAAAGCAAGTCTTGAAGGACAAGAAAGGCAACTTCTCAGTAAAATTAGTTCTTTCTAAACCAGAACCCTGTAAATTTGATTCAGAAGGACTTTGTGTAAGAGCAGAAACAGGCTAATAAGGGGATGAAAAACAAACGATGAAGCAGGAGTTTCATCTAAGAAACTTGGCTTGTAGCAGACCCAACAAAATGTAGGAGCACAACAATGCTGAAGGTCTTCCCTTACTCTAATTTACTTGAGGAGCAGGTGGGTACAGTCCTTAGCCATGAGTCCAGGGACTGGGGAATTTTATTCTACATCAACGTTCTTACCCTTTTCAATACAATCCATGAATTTCCAAAAATATCCCAGCGGACATGTGGGTCCTAAGTAGCAAACACCAGCCCAGCCACAAGCCTTTCTCAGAAAAGCTGAGGCAACCACGATGCTGAAGGACATGTGGGAGAAATGCTTTGCTGTGCTGGGAGCTCAGAGCCTGGTGGTTAAAGCTAAAACTTGGGCAGTTGGTCTGCCTCCCACCTGCAACTGCCCAAAACCAGATTCAGTACACAGCCCACTTTAATCTTTAGACTCTGTTTTCACAGGTTTTGTTCCTACCCTAGGGGAAAACCCTGGGGTGTGTGGCTATTCCTTTTTTACCCTGCCCTTAGAAAAGGCTTTAACATAAACCTGAAAGCACTCTGAGGGGCTATAGGAAGCTGCCTTTTTTTTTTTCTTTTGCCTTGGGGCAATGTGCAACAGGCTTTGTGGATTCTAATTGTACACAGGATTAATGTAATGATTTTTAATGAGACAACATATTATGATTAAAACACCAGCTGGTGAATGAGAGCAATAAAAGTATTAGAGATTTTTATCTTCTGAGTGTTATGAGTTTGCAGCTCACTAATAATCTTAGGACTTAAGCTGCTAATAATAATGGCTCATGTTGCTAGGGAATGGTGCTGCATGATACATGGTGCGTGTTGTGTGGAGAGGATATGCCTCAGGCAACTTGCTAAATCCTTTTTATTATTTTATTGAGCACAAATACTGTTTGACCTACAAAGTTGGATGTGGCTTACAGTGTTTGTTAATGTCACTTGTCCTGAGTAAGTGATTAGTTAAAGAGCATTTTGCTGCAACATATTTTCAATACTGGTTGCTGATGGTGGTGCTCTAGATTTAGTAGCACACAGTGAGTAGGTGTCTCCAGTGCTCTGGCTGTTGTATGCCACTAAACTGCTATATACCTTAGTGAATTATACCTTCCTGTACCTTTTCCTACAAAGAGGAGGCTCACCAGCAAATATTTTAGGGCAAGCCCATTTCTTGCTCCCTTTTTATACTGCTTCGTGTCTGAGATTCTCATATTTACCTGGGGGAAACACTAATTTTCAGGTTTGTGGGTTTTCTTCCAAATATATAATTCATCCTTTTTATCAGAAATAGGCATTTACACCACAGTGTAGAATCTACTACAATGCTTTGGGTTTTTTTTATGAAATGTAGAATTTGTAGTACTGCTAGGTCTGGCAGAAGATACAGATGAATTATGGCACTCTGACAGATGAGGATGGTGATGTGGTACCTCTGACATAACACAGAATACCACAAAGAGGACAGTTGTGCTTACAAAACAAATTGGCTGTGTTGTTTGGGTCGTTCTATGTGCCATCATCAGAAATATGCATTTACACCACAGTGTAGAATTGCAGATCTACTACAATGCCTTGGGGGTTTTTTTTATGAAAATGTAGAACTTGTAGTACTGCTAGGTCTGGCAGAAGATACAGATGAATTATGGCACTCTGACAGATGAGGATAGTGATGTGGTACCTCTGACATAACACAGAATACCACAAAGAGGACAGTTGTGCTTACAAAACAAATGGGCTGTGTTGTTTGGGTCATCCTATGTGCCATCACAAGTTAACAATAGCTAGCACTCTCTTTCTTACAGACTATTAGTGTCTGGACAAACTGCCCTGTCTCCCCATTGCTTTGGCCAAAGGGCTCATTTGCAGCTCTTGTCTTACTCTATCAAGTAAGCTTTATTGCAAAAGTTATGCAATATGTGATTTAATCCACTGTCCATCTGTCAGCCTTCCACTGATAATGATTTAAACCTGTTTGTTGATCTCCTTCAAATTACATAAAATTAAATTCCTGGAAACTTCTTAAAATTGGTGCCCTGACAGAGTTGAAAGCTGAGAAATTTGTGCTCCCAGTGTCAGGAAAAACAGCAAGAATTTCATTGCTGCTTGTGATTTGTTTGGGCTAATTTGCCAGCTGTAATCTTGTCTGTCAGACTGTTGGTAGCTCCAGATTATCTGTAGGTTGTCTACTACCTAATTAAAATATTAAAAGGGACCTAGGATAAATGTTACCTTGAAGGGAAAGGAGAAAGTTTGAGACAAAGCATGATTAGCATGAACAAGTAGGCATTAATAGTTCTGGTGCACACAGAGAAGCTTGTCTTTAGTCTTGCCTGCAACCTTTCACACTGTCTGGTGAATTTGGCATGCCCTTTCACTTTTGGTGGGGAATATCCTCTCCCAAATGGTCAGTTAATAGAGATTTATTAAAATAAGTCACAAGGATTTGGTTTTGACACAAGAAGAACCCTGAGAGAACAAAACATTGGGCATAGTGATATCAGAATGCAGATTGGCACCATCTATACAACTGTGCATTGAAACAAATCAGTTCTTATAGTTTGAAGAGCAAAGCCTTGTTCACAAGTCTGCCTCCTCCAGGCAGCCCATAACGTCTGGGTTCTGCTTGTTCAAAACAGGTACTGAGCTTATTTCCTCTCCCTCCCCACGTTTTACAAAGAAGATAAATTCCCAAGTCAGTCCTGATGGCCACCATGCTGTAATCCTGCCAAATGCTGAATGCTTACTGTTTCCTTTGCAAAACTGAACTGTAATCTAAGAGGGGCCACAGTCCTTTGCTGGAACAAACAGCTAAGAGTTGGTTAGAGACATGGATAAGGCTCATAGTAAAATAAAATATTGCAGTTTTGCAGCACAGGTCCTATTAGGAAAATGAGAATGCTTGAATGGAAGAAAGTCAAGGAGACTATTCTGCCTCTCTGTTTTGCCAGCCCTCCATGTTTTTCTGAAGCCAAGTGTTCCTTTCAAAGTGGTGGTCAGCCTTGGCATAATCTTATGTTGCATTAATATTTATCAAATATTTATTAGATTAAAAAGATATTTTGAAGAGAACCTTATCTTAAGTTTTCCATATTTTTGGAATGGAGAAAGACAGGTCATCAACAAGGACAAGAGAAATGTATCTACACGAAACATTGCAACACCAAAATTCCATAACTAGGGCAAAATACAGAGGTCAATAGGTCAGAAAGTATTTTCAAATTATTCTAGCTGGAAGAAGCTGTCTAGTCGCTTTAATTATGGAGTCTGAAGCACCAGACATGAAACACTGCTTTATGTTGTGTTATTAAACTCTTGAATGTTCTGCGCCATCAGAGTTCCACTAAATAGTAGAAATCAAATAAAGTGCTCATCCACAGAGCTCTTCATCTGGAGGTCTATGGTCTCTGCATGTGTTTGTCTGAGAAACCCTTGTAAACAAATAACCCTCTTCACTGAGATGTCTGAGCACCCTCCTTGCCATCTGAGAGAAACAAGCTTCTGCTCATGAGGAACTCTTAATGGTCTGTAATGGAAGGTCTGCCTTCTGCCACCCACTCCCAAACCAATGTCTCCATTGTAAATGTAATTATTTCTATTGGCCCTAATAGAACAGTAAGAAATAAACCTATTTGGATGATGACTTTGCATAATAGTTTGGATGATCTAGGGAAACACTGCAGGGAAATACAGTGTTGTCATTTATATCATTTCTTTTCTTTAGATACTGCTTTCAGTTTTGCCTTTGTGAAGCAGCCTGGGTTTCAGCTCATGTATCCTAGTCTGGTTTATATTAAAATCTGTACTAGTTTGCTATAAAAACTCACTCAACTTTTTTCTTCCATGCTTTCTTTCTCCTAGTCTTTGTTAGGCTAACTTAGTCCATGTCCTAGTTTCCTATTTTCTTCCACTTTGCACACTCTGTTTTAGTGCACGTGCTCCTGTATATAGCCCTGTGAAGGGTAAGTGCACTGTCAGGACACCATCAAGCCATTGACACTAAAGCCAGGTGAATTTTATTCTGTTTTCTGAAAAAAGCTTCTGCTAAGGGAGTCAGTTTCTGTGGAGCTAAATGATACTCAAGCCTGGCTAAAATTCAGTGAATAGTTTCATCTGCACAAGGAGGAAAAAAAACAAGAAATGGTGTATGTGTTCTGTGTGATGGGTTTATTCTACTTTTTTTGGGGGGGAGAGGGGACAGTATTAGTAGTTTAAAGCTTCAGAAACAGTATGTACTGTATTTTACTTTAAACTTAACAACTTCTGAAGGATAGACTACCTGAGATCAGCACATTTTGTTTCAAATTGAACGGACTACTTTAAGATCAACTCAAAATAGAAATGCCCCAGAATTTTTCTTACCCTTGTCTGGCCACTGAATTAAAATGTCATTATCCTATCTTTACTTGGAACAGATCTCACTTATTTTATCTGCTGCAATAGTTACATCTAGGCCTCTTTTTTATTTGTTTTCCCCAATTCCTCATGTGCAAGCCATGAAATACGCTTCAAGACTTTTATTACTGTATTGAAATTAATATTCTGAATAATTCCTTCCTAAAAATAAATGTGATTAATGAAGGATTAATAGAGTAAATCACATTTGATTTGTAACCAAAATATGATACAAACAGCTAGAAACAGAGGACCATTTTGCACCTGTCTATTATAAAAAGGGAGATATTACAATTAATACCAGAGCTTGTCCTAAATTCTACAAAAATAAAATTTATAGTGACAAGTTGACACTCCATGGTCATTCAGGTTGTCAAATCTCTTCTGGCTCACAGAACTCAACTCATTACAAACTAACTGTGAAGTTAGTTGTAATTGTTAGTGCCATCACTATTTAAAAACACTCCTTTATCTTATAACAGATAGCTGACTTTGAGATAAAGGGGGTTTCAAAGTAAAATTAAGAAAATTAATACACTTAAGATTTATTGCAGTGTGTTCAATCATAAATTTTTCTTTGTTGCAAAACTGATAGCAAGTATGCAGCTACTTCTACATCAGATTTTGTAACCTTCTTTCATATATCACTGAACTGAAACTCCACCCAAAATTCACACGGACTGTAATATTTGGCCATGGTGACACAGGGACTATATTGTGATGAGCTCTATCAGTAAATCAAAAGGACTTTGGTCAAAATAGAAAATTATAAATAGTAAAAAAAAAACTGTAAAAGTTTTGTATACATATATAATGCAAAGCTTCAAGGATCTTTGTATCTATAGAAATACATTCTGAAATAACTGTGAGGAACTTTGTCTTAATTGTACAAGACTAGTTCTTGCTCCTTCTGCACACATAAGCAACAATAGATTTTTCATACAACTCTTGCACTATTTTTACTCCAATAGGGAAAATCAAGTTTGAAAACCAAAAAACATTAGAACAAGGTAGTAGCACCAGGATCAGCCAAATCAAGTTTGTCTTTGTAGGGGAAGTCAATTCAGCATCCTAGGCTTACAAATCATAGAATAACTATGGTCAGAAAGGACCTCTAGAATCCTCAAGTCCAACCTTCCTCCCAATGTTTCCCTAACCACTAGATCATAGCCTCAAGTGCTACATCTATTTGCTTTTTGAACACCTCCAGAGATGATGACTCCATCACCTCCCTGGGCAGCCTGTTCCAG
>NW_008606485.1:0-416 GCF_000691845.1 Merops nubicus
GTACACCTGCAGGAACATGTCTTCGCACTAAATTTCTTTGGGAAGATCAGACTAAGAGGGCATGACAAGACAGATGGGCATCAAACAGGGACAGAAGCAAATAATTTCTCTTTTCTCCTTCAACAGCCCCTCACACACAGCTCCCAAGACTCACATCTCCCAAAGGACGCTGATGTCTTAAAGCACCACCCAGACAAGTGGAACCTCCTCTTCTGCATCAAGCCAGTCTCTCACTGATCTTGCACTGACCTCTCACCATGTCTGGGGCACAAGCAAGAGCATTCCTTTCAGACACATTTTAAGACACAAAAAAGACCACCTTTACCTCACCATGACAATTAAGGCAAGAAGTTTGCTACCATTCACAGCAAACATCATGCGAGATGAATAGAAACTGACAAACCCAATATTCCTCA
>NW_008606486.1:0-1315 GCF_000691845.1 Merops nubicus
TGACGGGTTTGTGTCACACTGCAGGTCACTGTGAGAGCGAGCGCCGGCGCTGACGAGTTCTCCACGTCGGTGACGTGCCCCTCGCTCTGCGACGGGCGGTGGCACAGCATCACGGGTGAGGGGACGGCCAGCACCTGGCTCTGGGACACTGCTCTCTCCTGCTGCTCAGCCCACATCTCCTGGGAGGAGCCTGGGCCCCTTCACGGGGTATTTAAATCCCAGCTCCCATCTGTATGCACTTCACCCAGGAGAACGCAGCACCCTTAAGTTGCTTTCTCATTAGAGGCCTTTCCTGATGGTGAGTGAGGAGAGACAGGGTGTTTCCCCAGGGCTGGGAGCTGCTGGTGAGGCCAGAGGTGTCACAAGGTCCTGGCTCCATCCAGCACTGGTGTGTCCTGGTGGAAGCAAAGCCCCAGCTTGCTCTGCTGCTGAGTGTCTCCAGAGGGCTCCAAGCCCAGAGCTGGGACCAGTGGTTTGGAGGATTCACACCTGTAAGGCCTGGCTCAGCCTTCAACGTAGCTGCCATTGAGCAAGTGCAAAGATTTCAGGTCACGCCCTTTCTGGGGAGGAGGGGTCACAGCTACAGCCCCCATCTCATTGCAGCTCCATTTTAAGCCCTCATCTTGTTTCACCTAGCACCAGGTGGAAAACATCATGTTCTGGTGTTTTTCCACCTTCAGAACCTCTCCCCATCCAGGCAGATCCCTTGTGCTGGGAGAGGGCAGCCCTCCTTCCTAGAGCAAGACTTGGGGCCTTACAGGTGATGGCTGTGGCCAAAGGACAGATTTTGAGGAGGCTGTCCAGACTCTGGGCATCTCCCAACAGCCAGGCCAGGTCCTCTCACCTGCCCCATAGTTTTTGCTCCACTCCAGCACCGATCTGGGCCAGAGGGTGGAGGTGGACCTGCTCTCCAGGTGAGGAAGCAGCACTGACTCATGTTCTTTTTTGAAGTTACCAAACGGAAAAACAAAATCCAGGTGGATGTGGGCACAGAAGGCAACTACACGGTGGGACCCAGGCAGCCTCCTGCACCCAGCACCAGGGCCACCTTCTACGTGGGGGGGCTGCCAGGTGAGTTGGGGAAGAAATCCCCTGAAGCAGAGAGACACTCTCCGAGGTGCAGACTAGAGATGCTTCAGCCCCTGCCCTCTCATCAGCCAGGCTGACTCTTGCTTGTTCCTTCTGCAGAGCCGGGCGGGGCCGGGGCAGTGCCGCCGTCCCCTCCCCTCCCGCATTACGTGGGCTGCGTGAGGAACCTGGCGATCAACGGGCGCCCCCTGGACCTGCCCCGAGCCAGGACTGTCAGCGGCTCCGT
>NW_008606486.1:1344-3880 GCF_000691845.1 Merops nubicus
GCCGGGACGCCGAGCTGCTCCCCGGGCCCCAGCCCTGGCCAGCCACACCACCTCCAGGGACTGCAGGCACAAGTCTGAGGCCAAAACCTGAGAGGGGGCCACGAACCCAAGGGGACGGAGGGCACGGGAGGAAGGTGGGGAGAAGGGGGCACTTCGGAGACATCTTTCACAAATACAACCCAAAAAAGTGTTGGAGCAGGAGGTGGAGACAGGGCCGAGTCCTTCCCCCCAGCCCTGGCCAGCCACACCACCTCCAGGGACTGCAGGCACAAGTCTGAGGCCAAAACCTGAGAGGGGGCCACGAACCCAAGGGGACGGAGGGCACGGGAGGAAGGTGGGGAGAAGGGGGCACTTCGGAGACATCTTTCACAAATACAACCCAAAAAAGTGTTGGAGCAGGAGGTGGAGACAGGGCCGAGTCCTTCCCCTCGTGGTCAGGCATCTGGAAGAGGACTCGTGCTGCCTCATGGCTGGTAGGAAGAGCAGCTGCCCTCCACGGGGTGTGGGCTGGAGCACACAGCAGCCATGGAGCGTGTCCTAAATCCTGCTGCCTTCACCCACACTGACATCACACATAGATGTAGTTCACAGACCACCTGAGGCTATTAATAACGGCCACAGGCTGTCTTCTGGAGGCAGGTTCTGTTCTGTAATAAATGCAATTAGGACAAACTGGATTAATTCTGTCAGTTTTATGTTTTTAGAAGCAAGGAATGCCTTTAACCTCCCCCCCACGGGCAGTCTCAGTTCGCCTGCCACTGCTACGCACAGCAAGGGGGAAACCTGGACAAAATTCTTTTCACAGAATTAGCATCTTAACAGATTAATTTATAAGAATCAAAAGAAAAAGACCAAATGGGGCTGGGAGAACTGCTGAGGGCACACAGGCACCGATCCTGCTCTCTGCAGCTGCACAGGGCAGTAGAAGGTACACTGACAAAACTCCTGGTGCACGAAGCAAGAAATTGTTGCTTGAAAGGGCAGAACTGAAGAAAGGTTCCCTTGAGTCTGGCTGGGGTGAGGGGTCACTCAGCCCTCACCCACCCTGCCAGCAGCTGCCCCCCCGCTCAGCCTCACCCACACCTCCTGCAGTGCTGTCATCACTTGAAAAAAAAAAATACCTTTTTTCTCCCCAGCCACCCCCTTCACTTGTGCACTTACACATCAGATATATATTTGTGTGTGTATATATATATGTATCTAGCCACTGGGGGACAAAATCTTGCTTCTGAATGGACTTATAACTTATATCATTATATTGTGGTTTGTTTTTTTTTATGAGGGGTAAATATTGTAAAGTGGGTTTTTAACATGTTCATCTTAAATGTAATTATGACCCGTTTTTAAGGTGTAGTATTAAAGATGGTCTTTGTAAATCACTGGTACATACCTTGGAGTCAATAAAACTTTTATGTTACGCTCACTTTACTGGTGAAGAACAACTAAGAGGCTGCTGTAGGCCTGGAGGAGGCATAAGCACCCTCATGGCCACAGGGCTCACCCCTCTCATCCCCAGGAAATCAGAAGAATTAGTAGAGCCTGATTTCCATTTGAGTGCTTCTGACCTGTAAGGTGACTGATGAAAATAAAGAGCAAGTCCTGCTTTAAATTCACACTTTACAGACTCAACAAGACCAGTATGGCAGATAAAGAAAATTCATTTATTTGTAGATTTATATAAGCATTATATGAAGTTAGTAATCCTACTGCAGTTGCTTAAGTTAGTATCTAGGGATATCTGTAAGGAAAAGCAAATAACTTAATCTAAACTCATATCTTCCTCTTCATCTTTCTTGTCCTTGGAGTCTCCTTCCTTTTGGTCTGACTTGACGCTGTTCTGCATGGCTTTGGCAAACGCTTCCACATCTGCAAGTTAAACACAGGAGCTCATTAATGGGGCAGGTTCTGGGATGGGGCTCTGTGCCCACACGAGGTTCTGCTCCATGACTTGGGAAACAAGGAGCTGCTTTAGGAAGGATCTGTTAGGAGGGGAGAGGCTGTTAATCATCACTGGGTGCATGGCACACGTTTGCCTCTCTGACACAGGCCGTGGTTTCTACACTTCCACGCAGTGCACAGGCAGCCCAAGAGCAGAACTGCTGCAGCCATGGAATGGGTGAAGTCTCACAGGGCAGCAGCAACACCCCTCCCCTCAGAGCTACAGACCCAGCTGGGTTCACCCATCTCAGATCACTCACGAGACTCCCACGAGGTAAAAAACCAAAGACATTCCTGAACAAGGTGACTGTGCCAGCTCCAGTCTTCTGCAGCTCTATCAAGGAGAGGAGGCCGAGGCTGCTCACAGATCCCTGCAGAGCCCCAGCCCCTCTGAAGGCAGATGGCACATCTGCCATCCCACCGTGGCTGCTGGGCACACCCCAGCCACTCACGTGGTAGCAAAGAACAGTTCAGGAGTCAGCTTCTGACAGTTTTCAGAAGCTAATTACTACATTCCAGTTACTCAGCAGCCAATTATTACATTTCACATTCAACGCCTGTGCCCACTGCAAAACCCCCCCCCAGCACCCCCACCCAC
>NW_008606486.1:3919-5787 GCF_000691845.1 Merops nubicus
CCCCTTATTCGCAGCGTCCACGGCCTCGGCGGGTAACCCGAACTGGCTCATGAGGGGGCCCAGCTGTCCCGAGGCCAAGGCAGCACTGAACATGCTCAATGCCTGTGAATTGAATCAACAGTGTCACAAACAAGTCTGCAGCCTGCTTCTCCAGCAGCAGGTGGCTCCTGAGGAAAGCACCCGCGTGAGGAGAGCGGGACCCGCCGGCCGGGTCAGTGCAGGGACACCCCCAATCTTCACCCAGATGCAGAAACTCCACCAAATAACCCCCATGAAAACACGGCTCACTGCCCAGCCCTGCCTGCACAGAACTGCTGCCACAACTCCAGCGAAAATTAGTCTTACAGAATCATTAAGGCTGGAAAAGATCTCTGGGCTCATCAAGTCCAACCACCAACCCAACAATACCATGACCACTAAACCATGTCCCCAGGTGCCCACTCTACATGTTCTGTGAACCCCTCCAGGGCTGGGGACTCCAGCACCTCCCTGGGCAGCCTGGGCCAAAGAAATTCTTCCTAATATCCAGTCTAAACCTCCCCTAGGGCAACTTCAGCCCGTTTCCTCTCATTCTATCACTGGTTCCTTGGGAAAAGAGACCAACCTCCCCCTCACTGCAGCCTCCTGTCAGGGAGCTGTGGAGAGACAGGTCTCCCCTCAGCCTCTTCTCCAGACTGAACACCCCCAGCTCCCTCAGCTGCTCCTCACAGGACATGTTCCCCAGACCCCTCTCCAGCCCCATTGCCCATCTCTGGACCTGCCACTGAAGTGACAGTCTTAGCCACTGAAATTTTGCAAACTGACTATTTTCAGTGTAACTGGATCAAACTGGCCTGGAATGCACCAGCTGTAACCACAGACAGACAGTCCTGGTGTTAAGTTCCAGTGTTTCAGAAGAACCAAGGGCTGTAGTGCTGTAACCAGGAGCATCTCTTCCCTTCAGTCACTTGGAATGACCTTTTAGGAGACTGCTGACAAGCCACTCTTTGACAGGGAATAATGATTTTGCTACTACTGCTGTCAGTTGCCAGAGAGTGTTTATAACAGAGAAAAATGAAGCCCAGTTCCAAAAGGAAAAGCAAAAAATGCTCTGATCTTCCCTTGGGTGAGTGCAGGAAGGCAGAACTAGAGCTTCATTAAACCATCCCACTCCTCCTCTCCACTTCTACCGAGCACCCTCCTACTCTGCAGAGTGTCAGGAACCCACAAAAGCAGCAGGAGGTGAAGGGATGGGGAGAACTGCACCTCCCACGACAGGTCCTCAGCTACCTGCTGAAACTGAGGAGACGTCAGGGTGTTCTGGATCTCTTCTGCGGTCTGGGGCAGAGACTCCCCTGAAGGGAGGTAAGGCATCAGCCGCTCCTGAACCTCAGCATTGGCCAGGATGGGAGCCATTATCTCAGGAGTCAGAACAGCTGCCAGGTCCACTGGGAAGGAAATAAAAGGGTTGGCTGTAAGACAAGGCAGGGAACTCCATGTTTTTGTTATATAAATCATGTGGTCTGAGTGAGTACTGAAACACAGGGAGGACACTGCTAACATCCTCCCTCTCTCAGCTCTGGAGTGAGAACAACACTCTTGAAGTGGCCAGAAACAAAACAAAAAAACGAAAAACAAACACCAAACAAAACAACAAAAAGGAACAGAAGAGGAACAGGCCAGGCCAGCAAAACAGCTCCAAAGGACTCGGGGATCCCAGAGGCAGGCCAGAGCACCGTTACCTTGCTGCCCTCCCGCTCCAGAGGGCACGTTCATGGTGGCCAGGATGTTCTGGAGGTCGCTGAGCTGGATGGGCTGGGTGGGGCTGGCGGCAGAGCTGGTCCCGTTGCCCGAGCTGGGCGCGGGGCTGGGGCTGGTGCCGGGCGCGG
>NW_008606487.1:0-3266 GCF_000691845.1 Merops nubicus
CGGTTTCCGCCCGGGTTTTGGGCTTTCTTGGTGGGAAAAGGGAGAGAGCGAAGGGTCTGTGAGCTCTGAGGGAGTCCACGGAGGGTTGTCGGGCACAGTTCGATAGTTGGAAGCTTTCTGGTGTCCCGGTCAGAAGGGTTTTGGGGCGGCGCTGGCAGAGCTGCCGGGCGAGGGTCGGGGAGCAGCTCCGCAGAGCCAGGGAGCGCTGGGATCCCCCCCCGCCGGGGTCAGTCCCGCTTAGCCCCAGGCAGGACGTGGGAATCTCTTCCCTGGGCCGGGACTGAGGAGTCCTGCCTGCCACAAAGGACTCGTCCAAAACTTCCCAGACCGAGCTGCGGAGAGCTCCCGGCGCTGGGAGGGGAGGGGACCGGCTCACCAGTGCCGGGGGGCGAAGGATTCCCAGCCAGAACTGCCCCCCTGGGCTCCGTGCGAGCGCTCTGCAGCCTCCCGTGTTCCCAAACGGCTCCGGGGGGCTGGAGCCTCGTCAGGTGTGGGGTGAGAGGCAGCGCCGGGAGGTGGGTTTGGGTTGGGGGCTCCAGCGTGGGGGGTTCTGCTCCCATCCCTCCAGGAGCTCTGGGAATGTCGGTGGGGTTTGGGGAAGGTGCCAAAAACCGTCACTGGGTTTCCCTCTGCTCCCACCCAAAGGATAACTCTTCTTTTGAGGTGCATTTCATCCCTCTGCCCTCAGGGTTTTGAGCTTTTCCTTAGAAAATTTTCTGCTGTGTTGCCTTCATCTGCAACTGGAGGAGATTTTATCCAAAACTATGGAGACTAAAGTATTTGGGAAGTGTTTGAGGAGCAAAACCCTGCCCCTGGGTTTTTTCAGTCCCCATTCTAATGGGAAGAAGCAGCTTTGCTACAGCCCCTTGTATTTTTGGGGGGAAGAGGGAATTTCAGCCTTTGGTCCCCAGCCGGTGCCCGTGTCCCCGCTCGTTACCGCCAGTTGCTAATTATAACTTTCCCAAAAGGCTCCGGGCGATCCTGCCCGGCCCGATGGAGGCGGGAGGTGGCACAGAGCCAGGAAAACACAAAACAGCCTAAAAAAAACCCCTCCCAAACGGCCCGAAAACAGGAACCGGTCGGTAGCGCCGGGGACTCCGGCAAACGCCCGGCAGGCGGCAGCTCCGGGGGGAGGGAGGGATGGCCGGGAGGGAGGAGTCGAAGGGGCGTGAGGAATCCCGGGTTTGTGGTGTTCAGATCAAACACGGGGACAGCAGCTCAGCCGGGCTGGGAAGGTGCACTCGGGTTTTTAGTCTCTGCATTGCAAAGCTGCTTTTTTTGGGGGGGGCATTTTTTCCAGAGAACTGCCCAGTGCAGCTGGTTAAAAGATGGAGCAGGATGAGCAGAGCCCCAGTCCTGCAGCACCCTCCTTCCTGGAGAGTCATGAAACGGTTCTTAATCACCCCAGCCCTTTTAATGTTAATTTGACGAGCTGAAGGAGGTATTAAAGTGAGAGGAATAACCCTTAAAAAATAATATCCCTGGGGCAGGAAGTGTTTCTCTGCTGAGTGGCAGAAATCCTGGGAGCCAAGAGCAGCTCAGCTCAGGCCGGAACCTTTAAGCCCAGCTTAAAGCTCTGTGGTCCAGAGTCCCTTTGACTCTGATCCTAAAGGTGGGGCCATGGGAAAGGAGAGCCGTGGGGCTGTCTAATTAGTGATCAGACAGAAGCTGCTCAGGAGCACGGCGCTGGGCTGCAGGCTCTGCAAAATCCAGTCCCAGGGAGTGGGGTGACTGTGCTTGGGGTGGGGCTGGGCCGAGCTCAGCGCCTCTCACTGTCCCTGAGCTGCCTGGAAATGGCCCTAAAGGTACCAACTGACAGGAGGGGAGAAGGAGGGGAAAGGGCACAAAAGGGGGAAACAACATTTATTCCAGTGTTGCTGGGAGAACAGAATGTGTGAGGCCAGGCTGGACCCGTGGCCAAGGCCAGTGGTTGTCCCCTCAGCCCATCGACCTCAGCCTCCTCTCCTCTCCTTGGCAGGGTGGTGAGGGCTGTGCCAGGCTGCCCAGGAGGTGCTGGAGTCCCCATCCCTGGGGGGCTCAGGAGACGTGTGGATGTGGCCCCTGGGGACGTGGTTTGGTGGTCAGAGGTGTGTCGGGCTGCTGGTTGGAGTGGATGATCTGGGAGGTCTGTCCAGCCTCTTATCCTCTGGTTTATCCCTGGAAAAAGTGACTTTGGGAGCACTGGGAAGACACCCACAGCTGCCAGGGGTGTCGTGGCTGGGCGGGGGGGCGGCTGCGGTTTTGGGGGAATATCTTCTGGTTTTGGCTCAGAAGGGAAACGGTTTCAGGCTTGGTGTTTGAACGTGGGGCTGTGACCCTTGTGGTTAACCTGACTCAAGAAGGAAACCAGGTTTTAGGTGTTTACTGTGAGCCTGGGGGCTGGTGGAACGTGCTGAGGTATCCTTCAGAGTTAGGTCAGCTCTGGAAAGTGTTTGTTTTCCCTTGAAACCAAGCTGGAGGAGGTTGGTGGCTCTTCCCTGTGTTACTGATTGATCAGGAGACTCAAGGTGGGAAAAGTGTGGGGAAATGAGGGAATGGTTGAGGTTAGAAAGGCCTCTAAGATAAGCTCAGCCCCCAGCCCACGCTCCGTGGTGGGAACACCTCAGAGCAGGGTCAGCAGCTCGATGTCTGAGTGCAGACCAGTGAGAAGTGATGTCCCTCCGGGGCCTGGGCTGGGCCCAGTGCTGTTCAGTGTCTTCACCAAGGACACAGTGAGGTTGAGGCACCCTCAACAAGTGTGGAGATGACACCAAGCTGAGGGACAGGATCCACCCAGAGGGACGTGGGCAAGGTCCAGAAGTGGGTCCATGAGAACCTCCTGAGGTTCAACAAGGCCAAGTGCAGGTTTCAGGTGAAGGGCTGGAGAGCAGCCCCGTGGAGAAGGATCTCAGGGCTGCTGGTGAGTGGAAAAGCTGGACAGGAGCTTGAAATGTCCACGTGTCTCCTGGGCTGCACCCCCAGCAGCGTGGGCAGCAGGCCCAGGGGGGTTCTGCCCCTCTGCCAGCTCTGTGAGACCCCCCTGCAGTGCTGGGGCAGCTCTGGAGCCCTCAGCACGGGAGAGACGGGGACCTGTTGAAGCGGGGCCAGAGGAGGACACAGAAATGATGTGAGGACTGGAACCCCTCTGCTAGGAGGCCAGGCGGAGAGAGTTGGGGTTGTTCAGCCCAGACAGAAGGCTCCAGGGAGACCTTCTTGAAGCTTTTCAGTAGTTTAAGGGGCCAGAAAGCTGGGGAGGGACTTCTGAGCAGGGCCTGTTGGGGCAGGGC
>NW_008606487.1:3437-7688 GCF_000691845.1 Merops nubicus
CAAGGTCCCTTCCCACCCAGAGCGTTCCAGGATTCCAGCTCTCGGAGGTCACAGGCAGCTCCTCTTCCTGCAGCTCCTCTTCCTGCAGCTCCCGGGGCCGTGTCCTGCCCAGCTCCCTGGGGAACACCCCTTCAGCTGGCAGCAGCACCTCCGAGTGGCTCGTGAGCCCCCTGACTTTCTGAGAGCCCCCTGGGGAGCAGCCGTGGATGCCTGCCCTGCGCTACAGCCCTGCCCTGGGCTCCAGGACAGGGCTCTGGCTCTGAGCTCCTGGGTGAATCTAGCCCGGGTTTGTAACAGGGTGACCGGTGGCTTTGTGTGCTCACCTCACCAAAACAGCAACTAATGGCTTAAATTTGGCTTTCCTGGCTGCAGCCTGTGCCAGAGAGCTCCTGGGCATGGCAGAGGGAGGGATGGAGGGTCCTGCTCCTCAGGCAGCTCCTCCCTCCTGAGCTGAGGATTTTTCAGGACTTTGGAGTTGTCTCTGCCATTAGGAGAAAGGAACCAGCTCATTTTTGGGGCTGGTTGGAGCTCAGGACTGAGCCCCCCTCTCCTCCCCCTGACTTGGCTCTTCCCAGCCGGTTTCCCTTTCGCTCTGTCCTCGCTGCTCAGTGCCAGGCTCCAGGTCCCAAGCAGGATAAAGTCTCCAGTTTTGGGGAGGTCAGAGTTCAGCCCCGAGGCTCCACCAGCTTCACTGGCTTTGTCTCTATCGGCAGTTGGGAGGAGGAGGGGCCTGGTTTGGGGTGGGAAAGGCCAGTTTTGTGTGCTGGCAGTGCTGGGGGGGCTCCGTGCCCGGGGTTAGATCCTGCTCCCAGCACCCCTCAGCAGCTTCCCCCTTCTTCAGTCCCCCCTGTTAACCTTCCACGCTGACTCAGTCAAACCGGGGGGTGGAGCTGGGTCCCTTCGTCTCAGGAACAAGGAATTCTTCTCTGGTTTTGCCCAAACCTGAAGGTTCTGTACGAAACTCACTGGGAGAGCAGAGGAAAGAATTGCAGAACTCACCTGCGTGGTGCAGAGGAGATTGTGGGGGGCTCAGAGCGGGAGAAATTTGAGCAAAATCCTTCCCCAAACCAGATCTGTGTGACTTGGCTGAGGTGGGATTCCTGGTTTGGTGCCTGGGACATGCCTGGCGTGGGGCTTGGGCTCCCAGAACAACCTCCCCTGCACGGCCAGTGGCACCACGGCCACGGGTTTGGGGCAGGTCTGCCCAGGTTCAGTTTTCCCTTGGCCGCCCCTCTGGGGGGGGGTGGGTCCCAAAAGGCTCCTCTGGGAGCGCGTGTGGACGGGACGTCGGCGCCTCTCTCCCCTTTCCCCGTGGTTTAGTTACAAGAGGTGATGATTTTCTCCTTTTTTCATGCAGTGACATCAGCAGCTCTTGCAGAGGTGTTAATGGGTCTCCTGCTGTAAACCTGTGGGGGTCTAGCCCCAAAATTCAGGGTTTTAGCCTCAAAAGGTGACCTTGTGCGTTGAGGTGTGGAGGGTACTGGTGAGCCTGTCATCAGAGGTGGAGACACTGGTGGGAGAGAGCCAAGAGCTGCTGTGCTCTGCACGTGCAAGGCTGAGGGAGCAGGGAGCCTCGGGGACACCTGAATCTGCCTCTTGGTGACCCTGCTGGTCACCTGGGAGCATCTGCAGGGGGCTTTTTGCTCCCTGGGAGAGCTGTGAAGCTCCTCTCCATGTTTGGTGTCCATGGTCTCACCTCTCCCAGCCATTCCCCTCAGTGGGGGAACATAGATGGGGCCTTGATGGGCTAAATTGGCTTCAAGGTGAGGAGAAGCACCTTTGTAACAGCTGGGGCCAAGAGCTGGAGGTTCCTTCTTATCAGCCAGAGGGCTGCAGGAGCTGGAGGATTTGGGGCAGTCGCAGGAGGGCTTGGGAGGTGGGGTTTTACTTCTGGTGTTTTTTCCCTATTTCTGGACTTTTTGGCCCTGAGTCACAGCACAGCGAGAGCCCAGCGCTCATCAGCCAGGCAGAGGCAGCTCTGAGAGGTCAATTAAAACCCAGTGTTAATTGCCCTGCTGCCACAGAGCCCTGAGTGACCTGGGGGAAGTTCTGGAGTCGGCCCTGCTGGGAGGAGGCCTCCAGATGTTCCTTCTGACCTGGGCTCCTCCCGCCAGGCTCCTCATCCTGTGCCCGGGGCTGAGCCTGGAGCTGGGCAGAGCTGCTGGGCTGGTGCTGAGCCCTCAGCTCTGGGGTCCTGAGCTCCTGGCCCTCGAGTTGGGGAGTGGTTGGGTTGGGAGAGACCTTGGAGCTCCTCCAGTCCAACCATCCCCCAGCACGGCCAGGAACACCCAACCCTTGCCATCACCCCACATCTCCACGGCTTGGGGACCCCTCCAGGGGTGGGGGCTCCACCACTGCCCTGGCACAGCCCTGGGCAACCCTCCAGGGGCAGAAATGGTTCCTCAGGGGCAACCTCAACCTCCCCTGGGGCAACTTGAGGCCGGTTCCTCTCCTCCCATGGCTTGGGGACAAGAAATCTCCCCTCTCCCAGCTGGCTCCAAGCTCCTGGCAGGGAGTTGGCAGAGCCAGAAGGTCTCCCCTGAGCCTCCTTTGCTCCAGGCTGGACCCCCCAGGGCCCTCAGCTGCTCCCCACAAGTTCTCCAACCCCTTCCCCAGCTCCATTGCCCTTCTCTGGCCACGCTCCAGCCCCTCAAACTCCTTCTGGGAGGATGGCCCCAAACCTGACCCCAGCCCTCAAGCTGTGGCCTCCCCAGTGCCCAGCCCGGGAGGACAGTCCCTGGCCACACGTTTCTGTGGGCTCTGGAGATGGAGTTAAGGACTCCTGGCAGCTGAACGCCCGGGTTGGCTCTGGAGGTGTGGTGGGTCTGTCACAGGCTGTGTCAGGAGAGTGTTTGTGGTCATTGCATCGTCCTCCTGAAGATCAGCCTTGAGGTGGGAGCTCGGAGCTCTGCTTGGTGCTGTTTTGGGCAATTTCAGTGAAAAGCTGAGGTGTGAGCAGTGGTGGTTCTTGCCTTGAGGCTGCAGGTGGAGTTGAGGCCTCTCCTGATGTGCTGAGCCAGGCTTTGAGACACCCAAAGCTGGGCAGAGCTGGCTTAAACCCCCCTGGAACCAGCTTAAACAGCCAAAAAGGACTTTCTGGGCTGGAAGGAGCTTTCTGAGTCATCTGTAGGTTGGTGGTGGTGTGGAGAAGGTTTAACATGAGGGAAGAGCTCTCGGGAGGAGGCAGTTTGGGTTGCTTCAAGACAGTGAGAAATCTGGAGAGCAAAAGGGCAAAGGATAAAAAATAACGACAGTTTTTGGCTGGAATGTGGAATTAATGCTGGTTTCTTCTCCTTCCAGAGCTTTCTTTCAGTAGCAGCCTCGAAAATGAAGGTCAGAGGGTTGAGCTGGTGAAGAGGAACCCAGCACCTCGAAGGGTCAACTTGGATTTCAGGTAATTGGCCAGAATTGTGTCTCTGGGATTCACCAGGGGGCAAAAACAGAGGCAGAGTTTAGGGAAGGGGACAGTTCTTGTGGGTTTCAGTCAGTGTTTAAAGAGCAGCAGCAGTTGCTACACCCAGATGTGAGAAGGGGGCTGCCAAGGTGGGATTTCTTTCTATTACACACCAGTGGCTTGGAGCTTCTCTGGATGAACTGCACTAAAAGCCCATCCCTGCTAGGTGGGGGTGTCTGACAGAGGGTGAAACCCACCCCCTTGTCCTGAGTCTGTGCTGTGACAGGGTTTGAGGGGAGACACCAGCCCATGGGCTTGATCAGTCTGGTGAGTTTGTGTCACCAGGGACCTTGTGGAGTTCCTGGTGTTGCATTGCCAGGAGAGAAGGTTCCTCCTCACCTTGCTGTCCAGGAGTTTGGGGACTAGATGTCTTGGCTCATCAATCTGATTGAATTTGGTGAGGCACATGATGGATACCAAAGAGATCTGGACACCTGGAAGATCCACAGCCCTGTGCAAACACTGCTGAGCAGAACATCTCCCTTCACCAGTGAGCAGAGCCTCAGGTCCTGCTGGTCCTGTGGCTCAGCAGGGTCAGGACCAAGGGCACTTGCTGGCCACCACACGTTCACTTTTTTCAACCATCAGATTTTTCAGCCCAGCCACCCTGTCTGGGCTGTTTGTAGCCAATATGTCCCAGGGTGGGATCCACAGTGATGGAATTTATCCGTGAGCTCCAGCTTTGGGTTTTGTGGCTTTGTGCTTTTCCTCCACCACCTCCCTGCTGGGGCTTGATGCTGTTCCTGCAGTGTTTGTAAGAGCCAGTTCTGAGTCTTCCCCAGGGAATCGTACTTGAA
>NW_008606488.1:0-18480 GCF_000691845.1 Merops nubicus
GCCGCTTGCCTCTCGGTGGTCAGTCCTCCCAGCTGCCCTATCCGTTACTGTCTGATTAGCTCTGCGAAGGAGCCCCTCCCCGGCCAGCTTTCCCCGCCATCTGTTCCACACGCGATGGCTGCCGCCCAGCAGCCTCGCGCTGCCCTCCTACCTGGCACCCGGCTCCCGGCCTTACCCCAAAGTGCTAACACAGGTTCTCGCTGCTGGCAGAGTCAGGATTTCATTACTACTACTTTGACAAGTGCAGGGTTGTTTGTAATTTCTCTTTTATCCTGATTTTGATTGTACAACCACCTCCCACTGATTCAGTTTGCTTCAGTTTTGTTGCTCACAGATTTTACTCTCCACATTAATCTCCCTCTGGCATGTTACTGCATCTGTTCCCTTTTTTATTATTAATTTTCAAATTCCCACCATTTTTGACAAAAAGGAGGTAATCTACACTCTGCTTCTGCCCATTTCATTTTCTTTAATTTGGAAGATAAGTATGAAAGCGTGCCAAAGAAGTTAATTCTCCGTTAACAGTTTATTTTCTGGCATCCTGATGCCTTTGTGTATGAAAAACAGATAGAAATAAATGTTGACTGAATCACAGCAACATAGTTGCAACCAACCCTAAATTTAATGAAAAGTAAACATATGAAGCAGAATCTAAAGTTTATTAGTTGTCAGAGTTGTTTCACATTATCACTCCTCCCTGTATTTTAAAATAATGGTTTTGAGCAAGGTAAGCAAAATAGAAAAAATATTAGAAATCAGTCACTGCTTACACCTCATTTCTGCTTCCCCCCTTCTTGTGCTGTCCTTCACTCCCCCTCATCCCCTGAATTTAAGTGTTATTGGTCCTTTCATCAGTCAGTCAGTCTGGGAACATAAACCACATCTCAGGAATTTAATATTAGTAACAGCATTTCTTTGAATGTTACCTCCTTTCCAGCACAGACGATGGACTATTTTTGACGTGCTAAAATTGTTAGAAAAAGCATGATGGTAAGTGTGCTGCTAACTAATAGACACTACTAGAAAAAAAAAAATAAACCAAAAAAAACACTAGATAATACTAATTACTGTGCAACTCTCTAGAAGGCTGTGTATAACCACCAAGAAGTTAGCTTACATTCTATCACCTAATATTATAGCTCAAATAGGCAAGTGAATGTATGAGGCATGCTGCAGTTCCAACAAGGAACATTGGTGATGACATGCAGTTCAGCAGCAAAGCTTCAGTGACTACATAATGTCACAGGAACCTGGAGGTGGAATGATAGATTTATGCACATTATTATACTTGTAATACAAATTAGCCTTAATGGAGTCACTGAAACGAGCAAGAAGAACCAGTGCACAGCAGGAAGGCTATAGCACAGCTAAAATCCACTGTACTCCCCAAATGTCACTTTCTTAGGTCTGCAGCTTTCTAGAGGTCATATAATTTTCAAAAGTAAGGGAGAAAAGAAATACCACATAATGGGGAAAAAAAATAACAATCAAGAAATAAAATATCCATTGATTCACTGTAATATAAACTTTTATCCCTTCAAGAGAGTGACATAAGGATTCAGGGTAGCTTGGTGGGTCACCTGAGCCTGGAAGTGCAGATTCTTCTACTGTTTAGTAATTTTTCCTCACCCACAACTGACATTCAGTACTGGCTGCAATGTTCTATATGAGCTAAACAGGAATATTAAAAAATTAAACTAAACTAAAACTGCCTCAATTCCATTCAATTATACCTATTGGCAAATTTGAGATGACATTTCAGTCAAAAATATCTTGAGCCATCTATCTAATTCTGTGCCTGAATAAATGCACAACAGCATAGTGAAAATACAATTTTGAAATCCAGTGATACCCTGGCTCCTTAAGATTTACTTAACTGCTTTGCAATATGCAGACAGGTACTACACCTGACTGCAACAGAAAGAAATAATAACTTCTTTCTGTTTCAGAACAAATATGAGAAAAAATTCTTAATGATTCTGTTACACAAGAATAGTGAAACATTTTATTAAGTTAGATGACACACCAAGGACTGGGCAAGTTGTTAACATCTTGCATCTCTCATGTGACCTTCTCCACTAGCATACTGACATGATTTTTAATGATTATTCACTCATGAACTCAAAATCATAGATCTGTATGTTTTCTACTCTCTGAAGAATGGCTTCGGATAAGCTTCATTAGCAAGACCCAATCTTGCCAAAGTAACTGCAATCTAATGTTGACTTCACCAGTAGTTTCATATGATTATCCTACTACAGCAACACTAATACAAATAACCACAAAGCTGAAACCAGGCTAAAAATAATAAATATTTTAAACAAGCATGGTCAGTCTCAGCATGGTGACATCTTCAAAGTCATAACTGACAATCAAAACTACACAGGTCTGCATTTTCCCAGTTATTTGAAGACATACAAATTAGAATTACTAACTAGATTCAATAGCAGGAAATGCATGTTAATAGCAAGGATTTCTAAGCAACATATTGCTCCAAGAAGAAAGGTGACAGGAAAAGGCAATTTTAAACTTTGTGGCAATGGCTTAGAATAGCTAATTGCAACCTTTTGCTTGAATTTTAACAAGTACATTTTGTTAACTTAGAAGCTGTTTACTTGGTAATCAATCAATGGTGTCTGAAAACTAGGATACAGCAAAGAAGTAGGATTCCTGGAGAACGGTGCAGTTGTGCAGAGCACTTTCTTTTTCTCATTAAGACATAGACTTCATGCTCTTTTAATCCATTCAAATACTTACCATCTCATTTTCATACATTACCTTCCAAAGTTCTCATATTTGTTTTATTATTCTATTTATCTACAATATACAAACTTTGAACCAGTGAATTAGTGAAGAACTTTTCTCCTTAGTAATACACTAATTCATACAAAACAATTAATTCTTTCTGTACCTCCTCAGCTAGCTCTGATTTTTGCCAGAACAACACAGATAGGTCATGCAAGGCAACAGAAAGATTATCCACAACCGTCTAACAGCAGTACAGGCCTCCCTCAAGTTCAGTGTTGTGAGAAGACTTCAAGTGGACCAGCTGGTCCTCTCCTAGAAAAAGGGGGAATCATCAAGACAAGGCCAAGGCCAGAATACCCAAGAGACACTAAATCAGTGCAATTTCTGCAGCAGCCTCCCACAGGCAGGACTCTAGAGCTTAAAATCTGTTTTCCTTGGCAAAAGCCACAGTGAATGAGTCCGTAACCCCCAGAGGATTGCTATTACCACTACCCTTCAAGTGAGTATTTTCACTGGAACAGCTGTCATTTGAGGTGAAGAGAATAAAGAATGAAAGAAGGCAGACTGTAAGTGAATAAAGTTCAAAAGCAACAACTATGGATGTACCAACGCATTAAAAGCACACAGAGTTCAAAATGCAAAACTAACGTCACTAGAAACATGTAACTTTTATACCTGCACTAATACAGAAAACATGTTCCGGCAAGAAGTGATCCGAGAGGAAGAAAGAGTACAGGCTGAAGAAAAGTGTCATTTCAGGAAGGAATCTATTCCTCTGCATCTCAGGGAAAACAGATGACCACACAAGAACATCTCTAGCCCTGCCACACCAATCTAAATAGTACACGGGTGGAGTGGGTAGTAGTTCAGGAGCAATTCCTCATCTCCTTCAACACACCCCCCCACTTCTTCACCCATGACAGCAACATCACCTAGTATATTTGTGGAAAGCAGACAGACACTCCAAAGATAAGGAGGACAAAATATTATAGAATCTGGGGAATATCTTGGATTAAGATTTGAACCTATTTCCCATGCTTCAACATATACATTTTTCTGATCATTAAGTATCAGCATAGAAAACATTTCAGTCCTTATAAGCATACCTATAAGCAGAGGCCATAACACAAACACAAAATACAAAAAAATAAAGATTAGGACACTGCAGAAGCTTGGCTGCACTAAGACAGACAAAGAAGCTGTGGCAGCTCAGCATCTGTCTCAAAAAGCAGACGTCTGTGAAACTGTATGAGAAGAGGACCAGGACGGTGCATTACTTGCCCAAAATACTGTTCCCAGACTCCAGTGATTTGCATTTCACAAAGTTCGTGAGCCAGAGACCATAGATTGAATAGATATCTGAACCATCTGTATGTTAGGTACCCAGCTTTAAGTATCTTGGTATGTAAAAGTAGGGAACACTCCTCATTTCTACAAGTTTAGCATTTTCACAAAAAGAAAAAAAAAAAAAAAATTGGCTAGTCAGATTTCCTCTCAGATATCCAGAACTTTATTGCATATAATCAGCCTTTTGCTAAAAGGAGCGTGGTAAGCCATTTGGTTAACTATCACAACAAATCATTATTAATAAAGTTCTGCTAAATCCAAACTTTATATATCTTAACAACTCACCCAAAACTTTTTTCAAGTTCATTAACCTCTAGCATATTTTTTCTCTAAATACAGGCTGTTAGAGTGGTACTTTCTTCCATCTGTTAAACAACCGTGCTTTGAATTACACAAAAATGTAGCTGAATTTTAAAAAAAAATGATTCATTGAATTTAATAGTTTAGATGAGGCTCTATTTTATTTCCATTTACTCAATGGCAGAATCTCACAAAGCCCAAAAAGTACAAGACTTGGATAAACATGCAGACTTCTGTTGAGTGGTAAAAATCTGAGGTTCCCCCCTAAAATTTAAACTAACTTAACTATTTCCTTTAAAGTTTGAGTAAAAGCCACCAGATTTGTTTACAGATGTTTACTCTTGAGGGGGAGCAGGACAATGGAACAAAACAAAAGCCACATGCAACCAAAATCCTGCAAATAGTTAGACAAAAAAATTTTCTGTGGCAAAAGGAAAAATTCCTGTAGTTACAAAAACAAATGCTGCGATGAATAATCAGCATGTTAACCTTGTGGTGTTTTTGAGAAATGTGTAATGAATAGTACAGTAAATGGCATTTGGAGCTATATTGAAGGGTGGAATAAGCTCTGGCAAAGCTTCTTGTCACATGGTGTTTGCATTGTATCATATCTCCACTGAGCAAGTGACTTAAACGCCCTCCTCACATTCTTGAGCCTATCTTCTGTTCCTAGACAGCAATAGTACCTTTTGATGGTTTAATCTTCAATGAAGTTTAACACATTTATGTTCATTTATACATTCCTGATGATTCTGCTGCAGAAACTTCAGGTTATTAATGTGAGAACTCCTATGCTTAAAGGTGCTGCTGTACACTGCAGTCTCAACTGAGATCTAAAGTATCTTTGTCCTACCAAACATGGCAACAACAAAGTGAATTTAGCTGCACTCTCCCTCTCTTCTTCCTGCCCAAACGCATGCCACCTCATCACTGGAGCTGAACATTGCCTTTTCCTCATGCTAGTAATTCACTTTCATAAACTACAGTTCATCACTCACTTATTTCAGTCTCTGCTTCTAATATGACTGAGGGCTGCCCATGCAGTCAATGATTGCAAGTATCTGTAACAACTGTAGGGAAGCCTGTAGCAAAAAAATTAGCAGAACGAAATTGGTACTATAGCATGTAATAGGATAAGGGGTACCTGGTGAGGTGCAGTTGGTGTTCAGATTTACTCAGCAGTTCTGTCAGTTTCAGGCACTCCTCTCTGGCTTGTGTAACATCCTGCTGGGCTTGCTCCAAACGCTGTTTGTTTCCACTCAGCTCTAATCCCAGTTTTTCTATTTTCTTAGAAAAATTACAGAACCAAAGGAAGTATATTTAAGAAATGCACAAAGACACATTTTAAGACAATATATCTTAACGTGGTCAAAGCTCCTGAAAAGCAATGCACTCCAGAAAGTAATGCACGCTTTTGTTTTAGAACAAAGGTAGTCTATTGATGAAACATGAAAAAGCAGCAAATTAAATTATTTTAAATTATATTCCCATGAAAAGCCAAAATACTTATTATACTTAGACATTAATACAAATGTCAATGTTATTGTGTTCATGCAGCTTAAGAGATACACACATTCAATCATCTTCTGATTTTCTCATATGGAGGCTTCCATATTTGTGTCCCAAATTCCCTGTGTTGGAAAAAGCCAGGAGGTGCTGCAGAACACCAGCTATCTTCAGAAGCTGCTGGACATAGGATAGCTCACATGGTCATTTATTTTGCTTATAAAAAAAAGACATTTGAATTTGGCTGTCATACTCACACAACATTATGCAAGAGAACAAAGGCAATTTTGAGCTTTTACCATTATTGAACATATTATTTATGACTTAGAACTGAATCCTAAACATACCAGCTGATGTTACTCCTGCCATTTGCTTAACATCATTAGTCCTTATACGCCAAATAAACACATTAAGTAAGACTTGGTCAATGAGTCTATTAATTTATTTTACAAACAATGATAGGCAAATTTGCATGACCAGCACCTATGATTCCAGTGAAGCACAGAGGACTTACAGTCTCTAATTGAATCACAGCATCAACAGATGAAACGTTTTTCTCAAATCTTCTCGGAACAAATATATTTTGCTCCAAGTCCATATACAACATACAAGTACCTGTAGGAATACATCTGTAACATAACACTATACCTTGTCCTAAGGATGCTTTTAAAGAGGCCAGCAGCGTACAAAGTGGGTAACAATGCAATTTCATCATGTGGTAACTAATTGTCATTGGGGCAGGAGGTACCTTGCATGTTTTTCGGTCAACTAAACAGTGAAAGGTCATTTATAGTACAGAATAAAATAGTTCACATAAGGAGTTAGTGCTGGATAGCTATTATATTTTAAATTCATACTATAACTTATTTTGTGACATCTTCCTAATGAAGATAAGCCTTGGTATCTTTCTCAGTTAATGAAATTAACATCCTCAGTTAATGAAGTTAATTCAAACATCCTACAAGAACATATTAATGCAACTCAGACCCAATATTTGCACTTGAAGCACTTTCATAATGATGTCTCTTTTACTCCCATGAAAATGTTAACCTGAACCACTTAGAGTAAGTCATGATGTTGTAAATACAATCTCTTAATCCAGAAAAAGGTTTCATTATGTCTTTTTAAAATTTTGCCAGTTACTTAACTGTACATTTTTTCCCCAAGAAAACACTTAACAAAGGTTCATGAAGGAAATTTTGATCAGAATTTGAACGTCACCTTGCTTTATCACATCAACCACCTACCCAATTAAATCAGTAATTCCAAGTTCAAATGCAAAGACAGTGAAACCATCTGCAAAATCATCAGTACTCCTCCCCTCTAAAGACTGTAATAATCTATTACACTGTCGAAATATTTTAAAACCAGGTGTGCAAAGGTATTCAGTTACATGTGCTTTGCCTTCTCACTTATTTCCAGAGGCTTTTGCCTATTTCAAATAGAAGAACAGAAGTTTCAGTGGGTTGTCCACACTCTATTCTTCTTAACAGCAGCAGCTCATTAATATGATTTCTCCATTCATAGTAAACATGGACAGGAGTTCTTGATTATCTTTACAAGTTAAAGACAGGGAAGTTCTGCAACATTCTAAAAATTTGCTTTAAGAATACATCCATTCAGCATAGCTTCAAAAGAACCCAAACTGTCACAAGTTAGTTGAAAAGAAACTGACTAAGTATTTAAAAAACCACAACCACAGCTGAGAACATAAATACACTCTAGATACACTCCTTCAGGGAGAACTTTCAAGGAACAGATGGGCTTTACACCATTGCCTCGAGTTAACAGGCTCAGTCAGGTTTTGACACAGACCCACAGAAGGAAGCAAATTTCAAGTGCAAGAACCTCTGGTGAAAATGTTCTGCTTCTATCAGCCAGATGTTGAACCTGCAGGGCTGAACCCAAGAATACATCCATAGCTTTCAGTTGTCATGAAACTGTAGAGGGAAATTCTCAGACAGTGACTCCAAGATTCACAAGACACTTATGTTTTCTATAAAAATTATTAAGAAAGCAAACATAGATTTTGAAGATTGAAAGCAATTTGGTAGGAGCCATGCATCATCACACTGAAAACAGACAGCACATACTCTGAATGCTACATGTTATTTTGATAGTTTGAAACTTCTGATAGTTTGAAACACACAGACTCAAAACTTGATACTTCTTCATACAATAAAAACAAATTCTCTTCTCTCTCCTGCAAACAATAGTAGTCTCCCAAATATCCTAAACTATGTCAAATCAAATCCATCACGAGGTCATCACAATATAATCAGAATTTAAAACACAGAGAAATTGTAGAACCAATGAATCTTCACTGTTCCTGCAGGGAACCTTATCAGGCAGCATCTTTCCAAAACCACTGAGACTCAAACTAATTTTGTGTTACTTGTAGTTCCCATTTCTTCTGTTGGAAAGCAGCAAGCAGTTCTGTAGCTGCTATCTGGGCCCCAGCATAATTGTAGGGAAACCAAGTGAAGTATTTTGATGACAACTCTGCTTCTCATGCAGCGTTAATTTGATCCCTCAGTGCCTATCGGTTGTGATACAGCTTTTTACATGATCAGAGAGTATTTCTTCAAGGTACTTAACTTTTCAGCGTATGTGAGAGACAAGAGATGGAGCACAGAACTGCAAGAAGACAGATGACAATCTTCCATTTAAGAAAATCTGAAACAGATTTTCAGTATAACAAGGAACAGAATTATCATAATGTATATGTACAACAAGACTACATTAAGGTTGGAACAGGCAACTTCTGGTGCTTAACTCTGCAACTTTAATATTCTTACTACTTCTGCACATAATTTTAAAAGTACTATTTAATCTGTCTTGCACTGAAGTTGCCTAAACTCCCAGGAATATCAACAGGCACTTCGCCATAGAAAGATGGCAAGCTAAATCTCCAGAAACATAATTATTAGTAAGCTAAAACACATTAACACCTTTACAAATGCATACCCAATTTAGTTACAAGAAAGAAGTTTTACTAAACAAAAATTAAAGCATTGGTGAAACATCACTGCAGTAAAACTTTTGTGTATCAACTATTCTTTTTTGAGTATTACCACTAACCATCTTTCATGTTCTAAATTTTCCACTGAAGCATGTAGGACTTTCCTGTATTTTTGTCTTAAAACATTTAAGTATTTCACTTCTCATCCATTAGCTTATGATGAATTTACAAATTATCTTCTTATTTTCACAATACATTTTTAGGTGGACACAGTGGAGATGCTCATTCAGTGACAAATGCAATTTACTGGAAAACATAAAAGACTATTTCTCAAACACTGGATCAATCTTCAAATATCCTTCTCATAAAATATCTCAGATTATCTTCACCTAACAATACATATGTACGTCGTGAAAATGTGCTGTTTAATTAACTGAATATCTCTTTGTATCTACAAAATCTTATAAAATGAAATAACTTCATTCAAAACAGGCCAAATTAAAGATTAAAACAATTGTTTAAATCTTTTCATACTGATGCTGATTCTACTGTATGCAGAGAGATGCAACTTCAAATTCCAGACGAGCAGATGTTTTTCATAGAATTTTAAATAGCAGCAAACTGACAGAAAAGACAAAGCTTTTTTAAACAAATGACGATGATTAAGCAGTGATAAAAGAACTTGTACGCTGAAGTAAATGCAAAGACAACTCTAGAAGACTTTCACAAAATCAAAAATACACTAAACCCAAATGAATTCCTAAGTGATTTATGACATTCACTGCTGCACAGGTATGCTTGCACATCGAGTGAGAAAATACACAACATAATCTGAAAATTCAATTCTGCATTGACTGTACCATTGCACAAATTCCATAGAAAAGTAATTCTGAAGCAGAAAATACTTTTGTGAATTTACAGCACTTTCTTTTTGTTTTGTACTTCATTCTCCTCCATTATTAAAAGATTAAAGGGTATAAACCAGAACCAAAAATAGAATAACAAATATAAAGTAATAAAAAGTGAAATATAAGTACTATGGTGTTTGGTATTTGCAGGTACAACCCCAAAAGGCAATCAGCAGCTATAAAAATAGACTTCAAATTAATACACAGTAAAAAATTTACAGGCTCTTATGTTCACGTGCTCAGATTCATTTACTGAAGTAGCCCTTCAAATTAATGAGACCATTGATAGTTCATAGGACTGAAGTTATAATTAAGGTCTTTCTAAGCCACCAGTATGGCCATTCACATACACTTAAATATTGTATAGAACAGTGACAGGGAATTCTTGCACTGTTTAACACTGGTTTCAACCCATGTTCCCGTCTTTACTTATTAATATACTAATTAATAACGGACAGAACAGTCATACCTTGCTATAACAGTACTTTAAAAAAAAAATATTTTTTATAGAAGCCAATAAAACAAGACTGCTTTTGTGGCAAGATTTTGAGGTGTTTTACTTGGAGGAATGATGCAGGGGTTACTTGCAGTCATTTCTATCCTAATCCTGGTATCAATCAAGGAACTCTAGGTTCTGAGTGGTCTCTAAATCTCAGACCTCCCAGGCATGGCCATCTGACATAGCATATTGCACCTGAAGAACTATCCAACTTTGCAAAGAGAGTTAGGGCCATCACAAGGTTAACCCCGCTATGTCCCAACAAGGTTTTTCTCTCTTCTGCACTCTGTATGAATTACTGCTGCTTCCTATTCAAATCTGAATCAGGATACAAAGCAGTTCTGAAAACTAAATTTGGTTTTAAAGGGGAAACTTCCTTTCTGGAAGTAGATTTATTATAAAGCTGTGAGAATATGCAAATAAATAATATATACAAGGCACACAAGGCTTAAAAGAGAGCATGAAGACTACCTCTTTCTAAGAGGTCAATTCACAAGAAACAAGAAAGGCAACTGCAAATTCTACAAATCATTTTGCCCAAGCCAGAAATCTGCAAACCCCTCATAACATGACATGCAACTACTGTGAGCAGAAACACAAAAAGAGGAGTAACCTCAATAAACATACAAGATTCCTTTGAAAGTTTTTCCCTGTGGCTGGCTCACAAATCAATTGACTCTAAAGACCAGAGGGACAAGCAAAGACATGACCTAGATAAGCAATGCAGGCTGTAAATTGTTGGACAGCTCTTATTCTAGCCTGATCTGGTGGGACTCTTAAATTCCTCAAAAAGAAGTAATTTTGTGACCACTTTGTCACTTGTACTACAAAGGAATGTAACAGCACCTGGCAGTACTCTGGCACCCCATGTGGTCCCCTAAAAGGCAGAGACTCCAGATGAGAGCCATTATCTAAGCAAACGTCAGCAGCCACAAACTCTCTGTGTCCAAAAAGGTTGAGAATTAATTGAGATAGGACACTGCAGTTTACTAGGAAGAGCAGGGGTGCTGGAAGAACTTCTTGGGAATGGCACAGATGGGGGATACTCTTAAATGTGCACATCTTTAAATCTAGTTGAAACAAACTTTCTACCTGTAATTGTTAGCTAGGACACAGAAAAAAAAAAATCACGTTGCTAAGTATGTATTTATGAATACACACAGAAACAACTTTTTAATTAGGCAATAATCTTGGGTGCCTCTCCTCGTGCAAATTCTCAAAAAGCACCATGGCCCCTGGACACTGTGGATAACTGCCCTGGGAGACAGACAAGAATGAATTGCTGAAGCGTGTCATACAAGGATTTAACCTTATTATTAACCTGAAAGTATTTGCTTTCAATTTGTCAAAAGTACTTGAACTGCCATACTCTTTCCAGAACAAAACTACATGTTACTACAGTAACATTTTAACTAACACCACTGCTGTACTGGAGATTAGCTCAGCAGCCACCAGAGCAGAGATACAAAAGTGACTTTATTCCACTTTAGAACAAGATCAAATTTAGTCTTTTTTAGTGGATTGCACTGGCAGGAGTGGGGACAGTGGGAGAACAAGGGGGGTACAATATAGATGGTTTGCTTGCTGATAAAGGAACCTCAGAAAAGGAGGGATGCATACAGAAAAGAAGAAGGGGAAGATTATTCCAACTTCATTACTGGAAAACCAAAGTGAATGAAACTTACTCCTTTTACCCTTTCAATCAAATATTTGAGATTACTGATGCAGGATTGGCTCTTTTTCCTGGACAGCATTAAGGAATAGCTGGAAAGAAAAATCTATACACCATAACAACCAACAAGTGATAGGGACTTTTACATCCCTATTCTTCCGATTATTAGCACAATGACTATCAATAAAACAACCCTTTTTCTAGTCTAAGAATAAAAAAAAACCAACAGAAAACAAGGATTTCTTTAAATATAATGCACATACAAACTTACCAAAAGCTACGCAGTTATTTCCCTATTTTGAATAATTTTTATTGCACATAAATTATTTTTACTTTCCATATACTAACAGGGGGACACCACACTGACTGAGAGAACATGGATCAGGGTTACCCAGGCCAAGTACACCTACGAAAAATGAACTCCTCATTACCAACAGGGTCATTCCTCCTAGCAGGCCACCTGCTTAGGGGAAGCAGAGGAGTACAGAAAGTGCAGATCAGTCAGTACAGAAAATTCTACTACTGGGAATCCCAGTCACAGGGATTTTTCTTACAGATACATCACAAAGAATTTAATGAAGGTTGCAAATAACACTGGTCCTTGAGGAACGGGCGGTTGACAGAGGAAAGCAATGTCATAGCAGATCAGCATCATCCATAATATAACAGTAATTAAACATTTATTTTGTTACATATTGCAGGGTTGTAGATCAAGGATTTTTCCTCAAAAATCTTGAGACAAGCTAATAAGTTCAGTTATAAAAGGAGAACAATGTTCCTCCTGAACAGGTCATAAAATTTATAAGAAAGCAAGGCATAAAGTACTAGCATTTTAATCCCTCCTTGTTTACCCATCTTCAAACCAATGCATTGAATATCCAAAACTGAAAATTGTACATCAAAAAGAATTCTATTACAGCAAAGGTTATCACAATTTCTTACTGCTTTCTTGTCCAAAATAAATTTGGTTTTGTTACTTTTTAAGGCCATTATAATCGAGGTCAGATAATGTAAGAAAAGTTGATGCTAAGTTTCAAGCTGTCTGCTAGATTTGGGGTTTTTCCTCCCTGCCAAATAGTATTCAAATATGTTTACTGATTTAACAGAATTTCTTTTCAAAGCATAACTTCCAGAGCTTTCTTTTAACTAACGGGCCACAAAATCTTAGGTATAGGACTGTTATAAGAATACACATAACACCTAATTTTAACCCATCTTCACTGCATTATTAAAACTCTGAAGTTTCACAACATCTGATAATATCCTGAATGTCCCATCTTGTGAAAAATCTGGCATCTTAAAGGCTGACTCATGGAAGGCTGATAAGTATTCATAAAAAGGCTTTGAGTGAATCAGTGTCTTCAGAAGGTTGCATTGGTCTTGCATCGGACACTCTGCAGCATTTCCAGTATATGTACCCAAATTCTTGGCCTGCATTATTTCTCATGAAGACAGAGTCAGTAACCTCTTCACTAACAATGCCTATATTAGGTTACTATAAATCACGGATTTATGACAAATGAGGTAAACATTCCCAAAATACTTTTTGGCAAAATGTATTTGGACTACAGTTTTGCCAGATTTTTATTTCTCTGCAGAATTCTCGGTCTACAGTGTACAAAGACACCATTTAGGTTCTGTCATACTATACAAAAGTGATTTGATCACTCTGAAAGAGCTCTTTCCATTTGTATAGGTTGTGCGTATCAGTGAGACTCTGATTTCTTTTAATTTGGGCTCATGAACTTCCATCCAGGCAACTCTTCAAAATCTGTGGGTTTTGGTATTTCTGGAGCTTTTCATTCTATCACCTACAAAGTAGGGAGCAGAATTCTGCAATCCCTTGCTTCAAACTACATTTCCTCAATTTTAAAGACAGTATTAAAAGAACGGCTTTTTACAGGTTAAGATTATTGGCTTGGATTTATTTCTATACAAAGTATTTATCTGATTTCTAAAAACATTGTAAAATAAAAGGTAAAAGCTTCAGTTAGCTTCTGAAGTCGGATTTAACATGTCCTGTTGCTTTATTACAAGGAGACCACAACTCCCAGTGGTGCAACGCTACCAGTAAGAACTTTCTAATAAGGATTACGCCCAAATTGGCTGGGACTGCATAAACATATACTACAAAAATTATTTCACTTTTGCATGCTGAAGCTTGCTAGATTTCTTAAACCAAATGAAAATGGTTTACAGACAAACAGAAAGCAACTGAATAACAGGGCACACTTCATTTTTATTTTTATACTACAGAGCAGAAAAGAGTAAGTGATGCTAATCTGTGGAAACAACTTCATAGTGTGTCAGAAGTATGATTTCTATTAGAAATGCACAAATGACTCCACGCAGTGCTTCCAAATTCTCAGAAAAAGTATTATAATAAGTGAAGATCTGCTGTGTCAAATTACACGATGCAATTTTTGTTCTGACAAGAGCGATTTAGGCTAGGGCGTGACTTTTCTCTGGTATAGCTGTGCTAGTACAACCCCTAGTGTGGACAGAGTTTACTGCCATGAAGGCATTCTACTTGTGTAACTTAGCTTGTTCCTAAAAGGAGAAGTATTAAGTAAGGCACCGTTATTTCACCACAGCTACATCCACAATGGGAGGGCTGAGAGAGAAAAAAGAGAGGGCAGTAGGTTATGCTACTTTACAGCATACTGGGCCAGATGAACAGATGCAGTTCTTGTGTGGAGAAACTGTATGATGTGTGTCTTTCCCCCCTCTTCCCTCCATAATCCTAATGTTAATCAGGATCATGACGGATGATATTGCAAAGCACTTCTTCCACTTAAATGTGCTTCTTAATTTTTAAGGAATATTCATGTCAAATATTAGTAATAGGTAGTCATACAAAGGTGCCAATATTTGTTATTAGTCCTGAGTAATAAAGACAGGAGAAGACATACTAGAATAAAAGAGGGTAAGACCAGAGATATGTAATCCCTCTAATTTTCCTAAATAATACAAATTTAGTTTTGAAAAACTTTAAAATTATCAGTGTATGATAAATATCTGTATTTACTGACATATAAATGTATCTGTTGACCTGAAATTGTACATATGGGGTTTTCTGCCTATTCTGATACACCTGAATATCCATAATCCCTTTCTAAAAGGTTCTATACAAAATCTAAAATGAATCTTCAAATCTAAAATTTATCCAGAGTACAATTAAAAATACAATCATAACTCAAGAGACAGTAAACTCACTTTCAATATATCAAAAGACAATCTGAAACATGATACTTTGCTTTCAAAACAGAAAAATGCACCATTTAATATAGAATAGCATGAAAATACTCATATATTATTGACTCTACTTTCAGAAAAAAAAAAAAAAAGTATTTATTATGAACAGATGGTGGCCAAGGAAGGTATCAACTCTGTCTTCTAGCCAGAAGGTCAGGTCATGGCTGAGAGACCAAAGAACAATTACTGTTTGTTATTCAGTGCCATATAAGATGAAACATTCTTGTTTTTCCTTAAATACAAAGCTAGATGCAAGTGACCTGCTTTCATTTAAATGAAATAATTTGCAATAACTTATTAAAATTTGTTAAAATTGATTTAAAGAAACAAATACACCTCAAAATCAAGCCACCCAAAACATACACACACACTTTTTGGTTGTTTTTGAACATGTTAAATAATGTTAAGACCTATACAGAACTTTTTTGGTTGCTACAGCCACAACTATAAAACAGCTGCTAGATGCTGAGCTGAGAATTTCAAAATAGTTTGTCTTCCTTTTCTTGAGGAACCAACAATCATATTTAACGATAAAATTACTTTACATAATTACTAAATTACTCTAATAATCTTTGATGATACTAAGTCCCCCACCCATGACTTCACTTTAATTATAGAAATTTATAAATCAACTTATTTTGTGATATTAATTCCCACACTGAATAAAATACCAGTATGCCTATACATAAGGTTAAACTATTTAGTTAAATTTTGCAATTTATTCAAAAGGCAATCCTGCAGCAAGTTGGAGAACAAGACTTAAAATCTGAGATACTTCTTCAAATATCTTATTAAACACATCCTGTTTTATTTGTATGCCAAGATTATGCCAACTCTTTTATCTGTGATATCTGTCAAGACAGACGACAAGCCTGTTTTTTGTTTTTCAAAGTGTCCTCAGGCCTAAAGGATGCAGGAGTAAAAAAAAAAAAAACAAAAAACACACACACCAAAAAAAAGCCCCACAACAACAACAAAAAGCCAACCCTGAAAACAAAATGCTTTCAGGCCGCTGCTTTTCTCCGCTGTATGATTTTCCATACATAGTGAAGAGTTAAATTTAATAAGCTTCTCCATTGGATTTTACATATCTTTTGATTATAATTTGTATTAATATTGCTTCCAGCCTAAGCTTGTCCTTTATTAGGTTAAGAAGCTTACTGTCCTACATGAAGATTCTGGGGGCTTGGTAAATAAAAACATAATTTTAGAAACAGTGCATTTTCTCCTATATATATATTCTTGCACAGGGATCAGTTTGTTGCTTATTCACAAGAGAAAGAACTATTTAAAGCCTGTTGTATAGGCTGCTCTAACAACAAAAAGGCATATAAAAAAATTATCCTCATGTGCATCTTCTACATCATGTAAATTCAGAAGACATCCACTCTCGTGTAAATCACAACTTATGAAGAAATAACTGGAAGTTTGTATACCTAGAGAAAAACAGCTAGAACCTCAGCAAAAAGGGTACTTCAAAAGATGCAGATTACACCTGTTCAAGCTGTTTGCCAAGTATGTCTTAGGTTACTCTAATAATCTTTCTTACAGCATGGGATGTTTTCTCTCAGATCCCCTGTAAGGCATATACTGGGTTTTGTATTATGAAAAACAGCTTTAGATAATAAACAATTAATGCCTAGTAGAATTTTTATATTGTTATTTTTTCTACAAGTTTTGTTTTTTTGTTTTTTTTTTTTTTAAAAACTTTTCTATGAATTCCAGTATTCAATAATCTTCAATATTTAAAGAAAATAGAAGATAAATGAGTTTCATTTTTGGTATTGTTAGGTTATACTTAAATGTCTTTAATGTTTTGTCAGTATACATGTATACATAATTATGTGTGGATTTACTTGTGAGAAAAAGTGTATAAACATATGTATACAGTACATACAATTTAAGTATCTTGTATGAATACATATGATAGAGTAATTCTATATGAAAGCATGGGATGAGTATTATGTAAAACTGAACATACTAGGGCTGAAAACAAGAATAAGATAACCAAGAGGTATTTATTTAACAGTAATCGCTGGCTTGTTGCCACTAATTTAGAAACAGCTTAACAGCAATAAATGACCACAATCAGAAAAATGAATCATTCCAGCTTTCGAAATAACCCTACTTAGGCTTCTAATAACTGCAAAGTTATAGCAGTATTGTCTCTTACCTGGTCCTTAATTTCAAGCTCCCTTATAGTTTTTGTTCTGTACTCTCTGAGCTCCTTTTCTGCCTCATCCTTCTTCATTTTGGTTTGATCCAACTGATAGCGCATTTCTCCACACACCTGTTAGATTACACAGACACAGGATCTGTAGCTTGAAGACTCCACAGCACAGGGTTTGCAATTAGATCTTTTGGTGCCCTCTAGAGGGGATTTAAATGCAACGGATTTTAATTTACAGATTATTTTAAGACTACATATGGCAAATGTTTTTATATAAAAAGGTGGATCTGAATTCTCCATATAGGCATTAACTTTGAAATATGCAGTGCCTTCTAGATTCCATTATATTTGGATCAAGATTTTGCTAAAGTATAAATATTTATGCTGTAAATATATGTGCTACTAAATACACTTAAACTACAGTTGCTGGTTTTATATTCTTCTCCTATTCTCTCTAAAATCTCAAGAAAGTCTATGTCAACACTTTCAAAATGTAGAAGTAAAGGATCTATCACATTCCTATATAAGGGTGTAGTTTCTTGCCAATTTTCCACCGTTAAGAAATAAAATCTTTAGGTGTTAATACATCAGAGCATTACAGACTTATTACAAACTGAGGATAAATGCTTTAAAAGCAATGTTTAATTCAAATGTACGCATGGGCCAGAAGTAAGTGATCAAAGCAGTATTTAAAGAAATCTAGTATCTCTTCCACGAAGGCAACAACTATTGTCTTCTGTTAGTATGTTCATTACGTTACCTCCTCATTCCTTTCCACCTGAAGGCAACAACTTCAGAGGGTCTAGGGAAAGAAAAGATGATAGGGAAGAAAGGGAAGGAAAAAAACCCCACATCAACCTCTCCCACATGACTTTCACTACTGCTGTGCAGGGATGTTATTCTCTCATTTTCCAGTCTAAGGCTTTTCATAGAATCATAGAATCCTTTAGGTTGGAAGGGACCTTTTAAGATCATCAAGTCCAACCAATGAGCCATTAGGGCTCTAAAGTCCTCTGCTAAAACAATCAGAATCTGTCAGGGTCGGAAGGGACCACAAGGTCACCCAGTTCCTACCCTTCTGCCATAAGCAGGGACACCCCACACTAGATCAGG